>NC_088397.1:90634771-90689771 GCF_034236695.1 Oncorhynchus nerka | reverse complement strand
CTTACAGTGTGACTGTTTGTCTCATAGCTCCTCTTACAGGGTGACTGTTTGTATCCTCTCATAGCTCCACTTACAGTGTGACTGTTTGTCTCATAGCTCCACTTACAGGGTGACTGTTTGTATCCTCTCATAGCTCCACTTACAGGGTGACTGTTTGTCTCATAGCTCCACTTACAGTGTGACTGTTTGTCTCATAGCTCCACTTACAGGGTGACTGTTTGTACACTCTCATAGCTCCACTTACAGTGTGACTGTTTGTATCCTCTCATAGCTCCACTTACAGGGTGACTGTTTGTCTCATAGCTCCACTTACAGTGTGACTGTTTGTCTCATAGCTCCACTTACAGGGTGACTGTTTGTCTCCTCCACTTACAGGGTGACTGTTTGTACACTCTCAGCTCCACTTACAGTGTGACTGTTTGTACACTCTCATAGCTCCACTTACAGGGTGACTGTTTGTACACTCTCATAGCTCCACTTACAGTGTGACTGTTTGTACACTCTCATAGCTCCACTTACAGGGTGACTGTTTGTCTCATAGCTCCACTTACAGGGTGACTGTTTGTCTCATAGCTCCACTTACAGGGTGACTGTTTGTACACTCTCATAGCTCCACTTACAGGGTGACTGTTTGTATACTCTCATAGCTCCACTTACAGTGTGACTGTTTGTCTCATAGCTCCACTTACAGGGTGACTGTTTGTCTCATAGCTCCCCTTACAGTGTGACTGTTTGTATCCTCTCATAGCTCCACTTACAGGGTGACTGTTTGTCTCATAGCTCCACTTACAGTGTGACTGTTTGTCTCATAGCTCCACTTACAGGGTGACTGTTTGTCTCATAGCTCCACTTACAGGGTGACTGTTTGTACACTCTCATAGCTCCACTTACAGTGTGACTGTTTGTACACTCTCATAGCTCCACTTACAGGGTGACTGTTTGTACACTCTCATAGCTCCACTTACAGTGTGACTGTTTGTACACTCTCATAGCTCCACTTACAGGGTGACTGTTTGTACACTCTCATAGCTCCACTTACAGTGTGACTGTTTGTACACTCTCATAGCTCCACTTACAGGGTGACTGTTTGTCTCATAGCTCCACTTACAGGGTGACTGTTTGTCTCATAGCTCCACTTACAGGGTGACTGTTTGTACACTCTCATAGCTCCACTTACAGGGTGACTGTTTGTATACTCTCATAGCTCCACTTACAGTGTGACTGTTTGTCTCATAGCTCCACTTACAGGGTGACTGTTTGTCTCATAGCTCCCCTTACAGTGTGACTGTTTGTATCCTCTCATAGCTCCACTTACAGGGTGACTGTTTGTCTCATAGCTCCACTTACAGTGTGACTGTTTGTCTCATAGCTCCACTTACAGGGTGACTGTTTGTCTCATAGCTCCACTTACAGGGTGACTGTTTGTACACTCTCATAGCTCCACTTACAGGGTGACTGTTTGTACACTCTCATAGCTCCACTTACAGTGTGACTGTTTGTACACTCTCATAGCTCCACTTACAGGGTGACTGTTTGTCTCATAGCTCCACTTACAGGGTGACTGTTTGTCTCATAGCTCCACTTACAGGGTGACTGTTTGTCTCATAGCTCCACTTACAGGGTGACTGTTTGTATACTCTCATAGCTCCACTTACAGTGTGACTGTTTGTCTCATAGCTCCACTTACAGGGTGACTGTTTGTCTCATAGCTCCACTTACAGTGTGACTGTTTGTCTCATAGCTCCACTTACAGGGTGACTGTTTGTCTCATAGCTCCACTTACAGTGTGACTGTTTGTCTCATAGCTCCACTTACAGTGTGACTGTTTGTCTCATAGCTCCACTTACAGTGTGACTGTTTGTCTCATAGCTCCACTTACAGTGTGACTGTTTGTATCCTCTCATAGCTCCCCTTACAGTGTGACTGTTTGTCTCATAGCTCCACTTACAGGGTGACTGTTTGTCTCATAGCTCCACTTACAGGGTGACTGTTTGTCTCATAGCTCCACTTACAGTGTGACTGTTTGTCTCATAGCTCCACTTACAGGGTGACTGTTTGTCTCATAGCTCCACTTACAGTGTGACTGTTTGTCTCATAGCTCCACTTACAGGGTGACTGTTTGTCTCATAGCTCCACTTACAGTGTGACTGTTTGTCTCATAGCTCCACTTACAGTGTGACTGTTTGTCTCATAGCTCCACTTACAGTGTGACTGTTTGTCTCATAGCTCCACTTACAGTGTGACTGTTTGTATCCTCTCATAGCTCCCCTTACAGTGTGACTGTTTGTCTCATAGCTCCACTTACAGTGTGACTGTTTGTCTCATAGCTCCACTTACAGGGTGACTGTTTGTCTCATAGCTCCACTTACAGGGTGACTGTTTGTCTCATAGCTCCACTTACAGTGTGACTGTTTGTCTCATAGCTCCACTTACAGGGTGACTGTTTGTACACTCTCATAGCTCCACTTACAGTGTGACTGTTTGTCTCATAGCTCCACTTACAGGGTGACTGTTTGTCTCATAGCTCCACTTACAGTGTGACTGTTTGTCTCATAGCTCCACTTACAGGGTGACTGTTTGTCTCATAGCTCCACTTACAGGGTGACTGTTTGTCTCATAGCTCCACTTACAGTGTGACTGTTTGTCTCATAGCTCCACTTACAGTGTGACTGTTTGTCTCATAGCTCCACTTACAGTGTGACTGTTTGTCTCATAGCTCCACTTACAGTGTGACTGTTTGTCTCATAGCTCCACTTACAGTGTGACTGTTTGTCTCATAGCTCCACTTACAGTGTGACGGTTTGTACACTCTCATAGCTCCACTTACAGGGTGACTGTTTGTACACTCTCATAGCTCCACTTACAGTGTGACTGTTTGTACACTCTCATAGCTCCACTTACAGTGTGACTGTTTGTCTCATAGCTCCACTTACAGTGTGACTGTTTGTCTCATAGCTCCACTTACAGGGTGACTGTTTGTCTCATAGCTCCACTTACAGTGTGACTGTTTGTATACTCTCATAGCTCCACTTACAGGGTGACTGTTTGTCTCATAGCTCCACTTACAGTGTGACTGTTTGTCTCATAGCTCCACTTACAGTGTGACTGTTTGTCTCATAGCTCCACTTACAGTGTGACTGTTTGTCTCATAGCTCCCCTTACAGTGTGACTGTTTGTATCCTCTCATAGCTCCACTTACAGGGTGACTGTTTGTCTCATAGCTCCACTTACAGTGTGACTGTTTGTATCCTCTCATAGCTCCACTTACAGGGTGACTGTTTGTCTCATAGCTCCACTTACAGTGTGACTGTTTGTCTCATAGCTCCACTTACAGTGTGACTGTTTGTACACTCTCATAGCTCCACTTACAGTGGCGGGTGTTGGTGGTTTACACTGGTAACAACAGAAAGACATTGGATCTATACTTTAGATATTACCAGTATGTTGTTTATCGATGAGCAGTTATATTTCCCCAAGCTGTCTTTAAAGTCCACCCAGGATCGGTATTAAAGGAGAAATCAACTTCTGTTCAATAGTAACTGGCATTTTCACCATGGGGCCCAATTTCCCAGAGGTACAGTAATCCTGGACTAGTCAGAGTGTGTGTATATTCTCAAAAGGTATGTTAGGTGGTGGTTTATCCTTACTGCTGTGTTACTGTAGAGGAGGTGGTTTATCCTTACTGCTGTGTTACTGTAGAGGTGGTTTATCCTTACTGCTGTGTTACTGTAGAGGAGGTGGTTTATCCTTACTGCTGTGTTACTGTAGAGGAGGTGGTTTATCCTTACTGCTGTGTTACTGTAGAGGAGGTGGTTTATCCTTACTGCTGTGTTACTGTAGAGGTGGTTTATCCTTACTGCTGTGTTACTGTAGAGGTGGTTTATCCTTACTGCTGTGTTACTGTAGAGGTGGTTTATCCTTACTGCTGTGTTACTGTATAGGTGGTGGTTTATCCTTACTGCTGTGTTACTGTAGAGGTGGTTTATCCATACTGCTGTGTTACTGTAGAGGTGGTTTATCCTTACTGCTGTGTTAATGTAGAGGTGGTTTATCCTTACTGCTGTGTTACTGTAGAGGTGGTTTATCCTTACTGCTGTGTTACTGTAGAGGAGGTGGTTTATCCTTACTGCTGTGTTACTGTAGAGGAGGTGGTTTATCCTTACTGCTGTGTTACTGTAG
Organism: Oncorhynchus nerka; assembly: GCF_034236695.1. NCBI lineage: Eukaryota > Metazoa > Chordata > Actinopteri > Salmoniformes > Salmonidae > Oncorhynchus > Oncorhynchus nerka. The sequence goes on along the minus strand of NC_088397.1, from coordinate 90,685,592 downwards.
AGGAGGTGGTTTATCCTTACTGCTGTGTTACTGTAGAGGTGGTTTATCCTTACTGCTGTGTTACTGTAGAGGTGGTTTATCCTTACTGCTGTGTTACTGTAGAGGTGGTTTATCCTTACTGCTGTGTTACTGTAGAGGAGGTGGTTTATCCTTACTGCTGTGTTACTGTAGAGGAGGTGGTTTATCCTTACTGCTGTGTTACTGTAGAGGTGGTTTATCCTTACTGCTGTGTTACTGTAGAGGTGGTTTATCCTTACTGCTGTGTTACTGTAGAGGAGGTGGTTTATCCTTACTGCTGTGTTACTGTAGAGGTGGTTTATCCTTACTGCTGTGTTACTGTAGAGGTGGTGGTTTATCCTTACTGCTGTGTTACTGTAGAGGTGGTTTATCCTTACTGCTGTGTTACTGTAGAGGTGGTATATCCTTACTGCTGTGTTACTGTAGAGGTGGTTTATCCTTACTGCTGTGTTACTGTAGAGGTGGTGGTTTAACCTTACTGCTGTGTTACTGTAGAGGTGGTGGTTTATCCTTACTGCTGTGTTACTGTAGAGGTGGTTTATCCTTACTGCTGTGTTACTGTAGAGGTGGTTTATCCTCACTGCTGTGTTACTGTAGAGGGGGTTTATCCTTACTGCTGTGTTACTGTAGAGGTGGTTTATCCTTACTGCTGTGTTACTGTAGAGGTGGTTTATCCTTACTGCTGTGTTACTGTAGAGGTGGTTTATCCTTACTGCTGTGTTACTGTAGAGGTGGTGGTTTAACCTTACTGCTGTGTTACTGTAGAGGTGGTGGTTTATCCTTACTGCTGTGTTACTGTAGAGGTGGTTTATCCTTACTGCTGTGTTACTGTAGAGGTGGTTTATCCTTACTGCTGTGTTACTGTAGAGGTGGTTCATCCTTACTGCTGTGTTACTGTAGAGGTGGTGGTTTATCCTTACTGCTGTGTTACTGTAGAGGTGGTTTATCCTTACTGCTGTGTTACTGTAGAGGTGGTTTATCCTCACTGCTGTGTTACTGTAGAGGTGGTTTATCCTTACTGCTGTGTTACTGTAGAGGTGGTTTATCCTTACTGCTGTGTTACTGTAGAGGTGGTTTATCCTTACTGCTGTGTTACTGTAGAGGTGGTTTATCCTTACTGCTGTGTTACTGTAGAGGTGGTTTATCCTTACTGCTGTGTTACTGTAGAGGTGGTTTATCCTTACTGCTGTGTTACTGTAGAGGTGGTTTATCCTTACTGCTGTGTTACTGTAGAGGTGGTGGTTTATCCTTACTGCTGTGTTACTGTAGAGGTGGTGGTTTATCCTTACTGCTGTGTTACTGTAAAGGTGGTTTATCCTTACTGCTGTGTTACTGTAGAGGTGGTTTATCCTTACTGCTGTGTTACTGTAGAGGAGGTGGTTTATCCTTACTGCTGTGTTACTGTAGAGGTGGTTTATCCTTACTGCTGTGTTACTGTAGAGGTGGTTTATCCTTACTGCTGTGTTACTGTAGAGGTGGTTTATCCTCACTGCTGTGTTACTGTAGAGGTGGTGGTTTATCCTTACTGCTGTGTTACTGTAGAGGTGGTTTATCCTTACTGCTGTGTTACTGTAGAGGTGGTTTATCCTTACTGCTGTGTTACTGTAGAGGTGGTTTATCCTTACTGCTGTGTTACTGTAGAGGTGGTTTATCCTTACTGCTGTGTTACTGTAGAGGTGGTTTATCCTTACTGCTGTGTTACTGTAGAGGTGGTTTATCCTTACTGCTGTGTTACTGTAGAGGTTTATCCTTACTGGTGTTACTGTAGAGTGGTTTATCCTTACTGCTGTGTTACTGTATCCTTACTGCTGTGTTACTGTAGAGGTGGTGGTTTATCCTTACTGCTGTGTTACTGTAGAGGTGGTTTATCCATACTGCTGTGTTACTGTAGAGGTGGTTTATCCTTACTGCTGTGTTACTGTAGAGGTGGTTTATCCTTACTGCTGTGTTACTGTAGAGGTGGTTTATCCTTACTGCTGTGTTACTGTAGAGGAGGTGGTTTATCCTTACTGCTGTGTTACTGTAGAGGTGGTTTATCCTTACTGCTGTGTTACTGTAGAGGAGGTGGTTTATCCTTACTGCTGTGTTACTGTAGAGGTGGTTTATCCTTACTGCTGTGTTACTGTAGAGGTGGTTTATCCTTACTGCTGTGTTACTGTAGAGGTGGTTTATCCTTACTGCTGTGTTACTGTAGAGGAGGTGGTTTATCCTTACTGCTGTGTTACTGTAGAGGGTGGTTTATCCTTACTGCTGTGTTACTGTAGAGGTGGTTTATCCTTACTGCTGTGTTACTGTAGAGGTGGTTTATCCTTACTGCTGTGTTACTGTAGAGGTGGTTTATCCTTACTGCTGTGTTACTGTAGAGGTGGTTTATCCTTACTGCTGTGTTACTGTAGAGGTGGTTTTATCCTTACTGCTGTGTTACTGTAGAGGTGGTTTATCCTTACTGCTGTGTTACTGTAGAGGTGGTTTATCCTTACTGCTGTGTTACTGTAGAGGTGGTTTATCCTGCTGTGTTACTGTAGAGGTGGTGGTTTATCCTTACTGCTGTGTTACTGTAGAGGTGGTTTATCCTTACTGCTGTGTTACTGTAGAGGTGGTGGTTTATCCTTACTGCTGTGTTACTGTAGAGGTGGTTTATCCTTACTGCTGTGTTACTGTTTTTATCCTTACTGCTGTGTTACTGTAGAGGTGGTTTATCCTTACTGCTGTGTTACTGTAGAGGTGGTTTATCCTTACTGCTGTTTATCCTTACTGCTGTGTTACTGTAGAGGTGGTGGTTTATCCTTACTGCTGTGTTACTGTAGAGGTGGTTTATCCTCACTGCTGTGTTACTGTAGAGGTGGTTCATCCTTACTGCTGTGTTACTGTAGAGGTGGTTTATCCTTACTGCTGTGTTACTGTAGAGGTGGTGGTTTATCCTTACTGCTGTGTTACTGTAGAGGTGGTTTATCCTTACTGCTGTGTTACTGTAGAGGTGGTTTATCCTCACTGCTGTGTTACTGTAGAGGTGGTTTTATCCTTACTGCTGTGTTACTGTAGAGGTGGTTTATCCTTACTGCTGTGTTACTGTAGAGGTGGTTTATCCTTACTGCTGTGTTACTGTAGAGGTGGTTTATCCTTACTGCTGTGTTACTGTAGAGGTGGTTTATCCTTACTGCTGTGTTACTGTAGAGGTGGTTTATCCTTACTGCTGTGTTACTGTAGAGGTGGTTTATCCTTACTGCTGTGTTACTGTAGAGGTGGTTTTATCCTTACTGCTGTGTTACTGTAGAGGTGGTTTATCCTTACTGCTGTGTTACTGTAGAGGTGGTTTATCCTTACTGCTGTGTTACTGTAGAGGTGGTTTATCCTTACTGCTGTGTTACTGTAGAGGTGGTTTATCCTTACTGCTGTGTTACTGTAGAGGTGGTTTATCCTTACTGCTGTGTTACTGTAGAGGAGGTGGTTTATCCTCACTGCTGTGTTACTGTAGAGGTGGTGGTTTATCCTTACTGCTGTGTTACTGTAGAGGTGGTTTATCCTTACTGCTGTGTTACTGTAGAGGTGGTTTATCCTTACTGCTGTGTTACTGTAGAGGTGGTTTATCCTTACTGCTGTGTTACTGTAGAGGTGGTTTATCCTTACTGCTGTGTTACTGTAGAGGTGGTTTATCCTTACTGCTGTGTTACTGTAGAGGTGGTTTATCCTTACTGCTGTGTTACTGTAGAGGTGGTTTATCCTTACTGCTGTGTTACTGTAGAGGTGGTTTATCCTTACTGCTGTGTTACTGTAGAGGTGGTTTATCCTCACTGCTGTGTTACTGTAGAGGTGGTGGTTTATCCTTACTGCTGTGTTACTGTAGAGGTGGTTTATCCTTACTGCTGTGTTACTGTAGAGGTGGTTTATCCTTACTGCTGTGTTACTGTAGAGGTGGTTTATCCTTACTGCTGTGTTACTGTAGAGGTGGTGGTTTATCCTTACTTCTGCGTTACTGTAGAGGTGGTTTATCCTCACTGCTGTGTTACTGTAGAGGTGGTGGTTTATCCTTATTGCTGTGTTACTGTAGAGGTGGTTTATCCTTACTGCTGTGTTACTGTAGAGGTGGTTTATCCTTACTGCTGTCTTACTGTAGAGGTGGTTTATCCTTACTGCTGTGTTACTGTAGATGTTGTTTATCCTTACTGCTGTGTTACTGTAGAGGAGGTGGTTTATCCTTACTGCTGTGTTACTGTAGAGGTGGTTTATCCTTCCTGCTGTGTTACTGTAGAGGTGGTTTATCCTTACTGCTGTGTTACTGTAGAGGTGGTTTATCCTTACTGCTGTGTTACCGTAGAGGTGGTTTATCCTTACTGCTGTGTTACTGTATAGGTGGTTTATCCTTACTGCTGTGTTACTGTAGAGGTGGTTTATCCTTACTGCTGTGTTACTGTAGAGGTGGTTTATCCTTACTGCTGTGTTACTGTAGAGGTGGTTTATCCTTACTGCTGTGTTACTGTAGAGGGTGGTTTATCCTTACTGCTGTGTTACTGTAGAGGTGGTGGTTTATCCTTACTGCTGTGTTACTGTAGAGGTGGTTTTTATCCTTACTGCTGTGTTACTGTAGAGGTGGTTTATCCTTACTGCTGTGTTACTGTAGAGGTGGTTTATCCTTACTGCTGTGTTACTGTAGAGGAGGTGGTTTATCCTTACTGCTGTGTTACTGTAGAGATGGTTTATCCTTACTGCTGTGTTACTGTAGAGGTGGTTTATCCTCACTGCTGTGTTACTGTAGAGGTGGTTTATCCTTACAGCTGTGTTACTGTAGAGGTGGTTTATCCTTACTGCTGTGTTACTGTAGAGGTGGTGGTTTATCCTTACTGCTGTGTTACTGTAGAGGTGGTTTATCCTTACTGCTGTGTTACTGTAGAGGTGGTTTATCCTTACTGCTGTGTTACTGTAGAGGTGGTTTATCCTTACTGCTGTGTTACTGTAGAGGTGGTTTATCCTTACTGCTGTGTTACTATAGAGGTGGTTTATCCTCACTGCTGTGTTACTGTAGAGGTGGTTTTATCCTTACTGCTGTGTTACTGTAGAGGTGGTTTATCCTTACTGCTGTGTTACTGTAGAGGTGGTTTATCCTTACTGCTGTGTTACTGTAGAGGAGGTGGTTTATCCTTACTGCTGTGTTACTGTAGAGGAGGTGGTTTATCCTTACTGCTGTGTTACTGTAGAGGTGGTTTATCCTTACTGCTGTGTTACTGTAGAGGTGGTTTATCCTTACTGCTGTGTTACTGTAGAGGAGGTGGTTTATCCTTACTGCTGTGTTACTGTAGAGGTGGTTTATCCTTACTGCTGTGTTACTGTAGAGGTGGTTTATCCTCACTGCTGTGTTACTGTAGAGGTGGTTTATCCTTACTGCTGTGTTACTGTAGAGGTGGTTTATCCTTACTGCTGTGTTACTGTAGAGGTGGTTTATCCTTACTGCTGTGTTACTGTAGAGGTGGTTTATCCTTACTGCTGTGTTACTGTAGAGGTGGTTTATCCTTACTGCTGTGTTACTGTAGAGGTGGTTTATCCTTACTGCTGTGTTACTGTAGAGGTGGTTTATCCTTACTGCTGTGTTACTGTAGAGGGTTTATCCTTACTGCTGGTGGTTTATCCTTACTGCTGTGTTACTGTAGAGGTGGTTTATCCTTACTGCTGTGTTACTGTAGAGGAGGTGGTTTATCTGCTGTGTTACTGTAGGTGGTTTATCCTTACTGCTGTGTTACTGTAGAGGTGGTTTATCCTTACTGCTGTGTTACTGTAGAGGTGGTTTATCCTTACTGCTGTGTTACTGTAGAGGTGGTTTATCCTTACTGCTGTGTTACTGTAGAGGTGGTTTATCCTTACTGCTGTGTTACTGTAGAGGTGGTTTATCCTTACTGCTGTGTTACTGTAGAGGTGGTTTATCCTTACTGCTGTGTTACTGTAGAGGTGGTTTATCCTTACTGCTGTGTTACTGTAGAGGTGGTTTATCCTTACTGCTGTGTTACTGTAGAGGTGGTTTATCCTTACTGCTGTGTTACTGTAGAGGTGGTTTATCCTTACTGCTGTGTTACTGTAGAGGTGGTTTATCCTTACTGCTGTGTTACTGTAGAGGTGGTTTATCCTTACTGCTGTGTTACTGTAGAGGTGGTTTTATCCTTACTGCTGTGTTACTGTAGAGAGTGGTTTATCCTTACTGCTGTGTTACTGTAGAGGTGGTTTATCCTTACTGCTGTGTTACTGTAGAGGTGGTTTATCCTTACTGCTGTGTTACTGTAGAGGTGGTTTATCCTTACTGCTGTGTTACTGTAGAGGTGGTTTATCCTTACTGCTGTGTTACTGTAGAGGTGGTTTATCCTTACTGCTGTGTTACTGTAGAGGTGGTTTATCCTTACTGCTGTGTTACTGTAGAGGTGGTTTATCCTTACTGCTGTGTTACTGTAGAGGTGGTTTATCCTTACTGCTGTGTTACTGCTGTGTTAGTAGAGTGGTTTTATCCTTACTGCTGTGTTACTGTAGAGGTGGTTTATCCTTACTGCTGTGTTACTGTAGAGGTGGTTTATCCTTACTGCTGTGTTACTGTAGAGGTGGTTTATCCTTACTGCTGTGTTACTGTAGAGGTGGTTTATCCTTACTGCTGTGTTACTGTAGAGGTGGTTTATCCTTACTGCTGTGTTACTGTAGAGGTGGTTTATCCTTACTGCTGTGTTACTGTAGAGGTGGTTTATCCTTACTGCTGTGTTACTGTAGAGGTGGTTTATCCTTACTGCTGTGTTACTGTAGAGGTGGTTTATCCTTACTGCTGTGTTACTGTAGAGGTGGTTTATCCTTACTGCTGTGTTGTACTGGTTTATCCTCACTGCTGTGTTACTGTAGAGGTGGTTTATCCTTACTGCTGTGTTACTGTAGAGGTGGTTTATCCTTACTGCTGTGTTACTGTAGAGGTGGTTTATCCTTACTGCTGTGTTACTGTAGAGGTGGTTTATCCTTACTGCTGTGTTACTGTAGAGGTGGTTTATCCTTACTGCTGTGTTACTGTAGAGGTGGTTTTATCCTTACTGCTGTGTTACTGTAGAGGTGGTTTATCCTTACTGCTGTGTTACTGTAGAGGTGGTTTATCCTTACTGCTGTGTTACTGTAGAGGTGGTTTATCCTTACTGCTGTGTTACTGTAGAGGTGGTTTATCCTTACTGCTGTGTTACTGTAGAGGTGGTTTATCCTTACTGCTGTGTTACTGTAGAGGTGGTGGTTTATCCTTACTGCTGTGTTACTGTAGAGGTGGTTTATCCTTACTGCTGTGTTACTGTAGAGGTGGTTTATCCTTACTGCTGTGTTACTGTAGAGGTGGTTTATCCTTACTGCTGTGTTACTGTAGAGGAGGTGGTTTATCCTCACTGCTGTGTTACTGTAGAGGTGGTTTATCCTTACTGCTGTGTTACTGTAGAGGTGGTTTATCCTCACTGCTGTGTTACTGTAGAGGTGGTTTATCCTTACTGCTGTGTTACTTTATCTCACTGTAGAGGTGGTTTATCCTTACTGCTGTGTTACTGTAGAGGTGGTTTATCCTTACTGCTGTGTTACTGTAGATGTGGTGGTTTATCCTTACTGCTGTGTTACTGTAGAGGTGGTTTATCCTTACTGCTGTGTTACTGTAGAGGTGGTTTATCCTTACTGCTGTGTTACTGTAGAGGTGGTTTATCCTCACTGCTGTGTTACTGTAGAGGTGGTTTATCCTTACTGCTGTGTTACTGTAGAGGTGGTGGTTTATCCTTACTTCTGTGTTACTGTAGAGGTGGTTTATCCTCACTGCTGTGTTACTGTAGAGGTGGTGGTTTATCCTTATTGCTGTGTTACTGTAGAGGTGGTTTATCCTTACTGCTGTGTTACTGTAGAGGTGGTTTATCCTTACTGCTGTGTTACTGTAGAGGTGGTTTATCCTTACTGCTGTGTTACTGTAGAGGTGGTTTATCCTTACTGCTGTCTTACTGTAGAGGTGGTTTAGCCTTACTGCTGTGTTACTGTAGATGTTGTTTATCCTTACTGCTGTGTTACTGTAGAGGAGGTGGTTTATCCTTACTGCTGTGTTACTGTAGAGGTGGTTTATCCTTACTGCTGTGTTACTGTAGAGGTGGTTTATCCTTACTGCTGTGTTACTGTAGAGGTGGTTTATCCTTACTGCTGTGTTACCGTAGAGGTGGTTTATCCTTACTGCTGTGTTACTGTATAGGTGGTTTATCCTTACTGCTGTGTTACTGTAGAGGTGGTTTATCCTTACTGCTGTGTTACTGTAGAGGTGGTTTATCCTTACTGCTGTGTTACTGTAGAGGAGGTGGTTTATCCTCACTGCTGTGTTACTGTAGAGGTGGTGGTTTATCCTTACTGCTGTGTTACTGTAGAGGTGGTTTATCCTTACTGCTGTGTTACTGTAGAGGTGGTTTATCCTTACTGCTGTGTTACTGTAGAGGAGGTGGTTTATCCTTACTGCTGTGTTACTGTAGAGGTGGTTTATCCTTACTGCTGTGTTACTGTAGAGGTGGTTTATCCTTACTGCTGTGTTACTGTAGAAGTGGTTTATCCTTACTGCTGTGTTACTGTAGAGGTGGTTTATCCTTACAGCTGTGTTACTGTAGAGGTGGTTTATCCTCACTGCTGTGTTACTGTAGAGGTGGTTTATCCTTACTGCTGTGTTACTGTAGAGGTGGTGGTTTATCCATACTGCTGTGTTACTGTAGAGGTGGTTTATCCTTACTGCTGTGTTACTGTAGAGGTGGTTTATCCTTACTGCTGTCTTACTGTAGAGGTGGTTTAGCCTTACTGCTGTGTTACTGTAGATGTTGTTTATCCTTACTGCTGTGTTACTGTAGAGGAGGTGGTTTATCCTTACTGCTGTGTTACTGTAGAGGTGGTTTATCCTTACTGCTGTGTTACTGTAGAGGTGGTTTATCCTTACTGCTGTGTTACTGTAGAGGTGGTTTATCCTTACTGCTGTGTTACCGTAGAGGTGGTTTATCCTTACTGCTGTGTTACTGTATAGGTGGTTTATCCTTACTGCTGTGTTACTGTAGAGGTGGTTTATCCTTACTGCTGTGTTACTGTAGAGGTGGTTTATCCTTACTGCTGTGTTACTGTAGAGGTGGTTTATCCTTACTGCTGTGTTACTGTAGAGGTGGTTTATCCTTACTGCTGTGTTACTGTAGAGGAGGTGGTTTATCCTTACTGCTGTGTTACTGTAGAGGTGGTTTATCCTTACTGCTGTGTTACTGTAGAGGTGGTTTATCCTTACTGCTGTGTTACTGTAGAAGTGGTTTATCCTTACTGCTGTGTTACTGTAGAGGTGGTTTATCCTTACTGCTGTGTTACTGTAGAGGTGGTTTATCCTTACTGCTGTGTTACTGTAGAGGTGGTTTATCCTTACTGCTGTGTTACTGTAGAGGTGGTTTATCCTTACTGCTGTGTTACTGTAGAAGTGGTTTATCCTTACTGCTGTGTTACTGTAGAGGTGGTTTATCCTTACTGCTGTGTTACTGTAGAGGTGGTTTATCCTTACTGCTGTGTTACTGTAGAGGAGGTGGTTTATCCTTACTGCTGTGTTACTGTAGAGATGGTTTATCCTTACTGCTGTGTTACTGTAGAGGTGGTTTATCCTCACTGCTGTGTTACTGTAGAGGTGGTTTATTCTTACAGCTGTGTTACTGTAGAGGTGGTTTATCCTCACTGCTGTGTTACTGTAGAGGTGGTTTATCCTTACTGCTGTGTTACTGTAGAGGTGGTGGTTTATCCATACTGCTGTGTTACTGTAGAGGTGGTTTATCCTTACTGCTGTGTTACTGTAGAGGTGGTTTATCCTTACTGCTGTGTTACTGTAGAGGTGGTTTATCCTTACTTCTGTGTTACTATAGAGGTGGTTTATCCTCACTGCTGTGTTACTGTAGAGGTGGTGGTTTATCCTTACTGCTGTGTTACTGTAGAGGTGGTTTATCCTTACTGCTGTGTTACTGTAGAGGTGGTTTATCCTTACTGCTGTGTTACTGTAGAGGAGGTGGTTTATCCTCACTGCTGTGTTACTGTAGAGGAGGTGGTTTATCCTTACTGCTGTGTTACTGTAGAGGAGGTGGTTTATCCTTACTGCTGTGTTACTGTAGAGGTGGTTTATCCTTACTGCTGTGTTACTGTAGAGGAGGTGGTTTATCCTTACTGCTGTGTTACTGTAGAGGAGGTGGTTTATCCTTACTGCTGTGTTACTGTAGAGGTGGTTTATCCTCACTGCTGTGTTACTGTAGAGGTGGTTTATCCTTACTGCTGTTACTGTTACTGTAGAGGTGGTTTATCCTTACTGCTGTGTTACTGTAGAGGTGGTTTATCCTTACTGCTGTGTTACTGTAGAGGTGGTTTATCCTTACTGCTGTGTTACTGTAGAGGTGGTTTATCCTTACTGCTGTGTTACTGTAGAGGTGGTTTATCCTTACTGCTGTGTTACTGTAGAGGTGGTTTATCCTTACTGCTGTGTTACTGTAGAGGTGGTTTATCCTTACTGCTGTGTTACTGTAGAGGTGGTTTATCCTTACTGCTGGTGTTTTATCCTTACTGCTGTGTTACTGGGTGGTTTATCCTTACTGCTGTGTTACTGTAGAGGTGGTTTATCCTTACTGCTGTGTTACTGTAGAGGTGGTTTATCCTTACTGCTGTGTTACTGTAGGTGGTGGTTTATCCTTACTGCTGTGTTACTGTAGATCCTTACTGCTGTGTGGTTTATCCTTACTGCTGTGTTACTGTAGAGGTGGTTTATCCTTACTGCTGTGTTACTGTAGAGGTGGTTTATCCTTACTGCTGTGTTACTGTAGAGGTGGTTTATCCTTACTGCTGTGTTACTGTAGAGGAGCCTGCTGTGTTACTGTTTATCTGCTGTGTTACTGTAGAGGTGGTTTATCCTTACTGCTGTGTTACTGTAGAGGTGGTGGTTTATCCTTACTGCTGTGTTACTGTAGAGGTGGTTTATCCTTACTGCTGTGTTACTGTAGAGGTGGTTTATCCTTACTGCTGTGTTACTGTAGAGGTGGTTTATCCTTACTGCTGTGTTACTGTAGAGGTGGTTTATCCTTACTGCTGTGTTACTGTAGAGGTGGTTTATCCTTACTGCTGTGTTACTGTAGAGGTGGTTTATCCTTACTGCTGTGTTACTGTGAGTGGTTTATCCTTACTGCTGTGTTACTGTAGAGGTGGTTTTATCCTTACTGCTGTGTTACTGTAGAGGTGGTTTATCCTTACTGCTGTGTTACTGTAGAGGTGGTTTATCCTTACTGCTGTGTTACTGTAGAGGTGGTTTATCCTTACTGCTGTGTTACTGTAGAGGTGGTTTTATCCTTACTGCTGTGTTACTGTAGAGGTGGTTTATCCTTACTGCTGTGTTACTGTAGAGGTGGTTTATCCTTACTGCTGTGTTACTGTAGAGGTGGTTTATCCTTACTGCTGTGTTACTGTAGAGGTGGTGTTACTGTTGGTTTATCCTTACTGCTGTGTTACTGTAGAGGTGGTTTATCCTTACTGCTGTGTTACTGTAGAGGGTGGTTTATCCTTACTGCTGTGTTACTGTAGAGGTGGTTTATCCTTACTGCTGTGTTACTGTAGAGGTGGTTTATCCTTACTGCTGTGTTACTGTAGAGGTGGTGGTTTATCCTTACTGCTGTGTTACTGTAGAGGTGGTGGTTTATCCTTACTGCTGTGTTACTGTAGAGGTGGTTTATCCTTACTGCTGTGTTACTGTAGAGGTGGTTTATCCTTACTGCTGTGTTACTGTAGAGGTGGTTTATCCTTACTGCTGTGTTACTGTAGAGGTGGTTTATCCTTACTGCTGTGTTACTGTAGAGGTGGTTTATCCTTACTGCTGTGTTACTGTAGAGGTGGTTTATCCTTACTGCTGTGTTACTGTAGAGGTGGTTTATCCTTACTGCTGTGTTACTGTAGAGGTGGTTTATCCTTACTGCTGTGTTACTGTAGAGGTGGTTTATCCTTACTGCTGTGTTACTGTAGAGGTGGTTTATCCTTACTGCTGTGTTACTGTAGAGGTTTATCCTTACTGCTGTGTTACTGTTTTTATCCTTACTGCTGTGTTACTGTAGAGGTGGTTTATCCTTACTGCTGTGTTACTGTAGAGGTGGTTTATCCTTACTGCTGTGTTACTGTAGAGGTGGTTTATCCTTACTGCTGTGTTACTGTAGAGGTGGTTTATCCTTACTGCTGTGTTACTGTAGAGGTGGTTTATCCTTACTGCTGTGTTACTGTAGAGGTGGTTTATCCTTACTGCTGTGTTACTGTAGAGGTTTTATCCTTACTGCTGTGTTACTGTAGAGGTGGTTTATCCTTACTGCTGTGTTACTGTAGAGGTGGTTTATCCTTACTGCTGTGTTACTGTAGGTGGTTTATCCTTACTGCTGTGTTACTGTAGAGGTGGTGGTTTATCCTTACTGCTGTGTTACTGTAGAGGTGGTTTATCCTTACTGCTGTGTTACTGTAGAGGTGGTTTATCCTTACTGCTGTGTTACTGTAGAGGTGGTTTATTTACTGCTGTGTTACTGTACTGCTGTGTTACTGTAGAGGTGGTTTTATCCTTACTGCTGTGTTACTGTAGAGGTGGTTTATCCTTACTGCTGTGTTACTGTAGAGGTGGTTTATCCTTACTGCTGTGTTACTGTAGAGGTGGTTTATCCTTACTGCTGTGTTACTATAGAGGTGGTTTATCCTCACTGCTGTGTTACTGTAGAGGTGGTGGTTTATCCTTACTGCTGTGTTACTGTAGAGGTGGTTTATCCTTACTGCTGTGTTACTGTAGAGGTGGTTTATCCTTACTGCTGTGTTACTGTAGAGGAGGTGGTTTATCCTCACTGCTGTGTTACTGTAGAGGTGGTGGTTTATCCTTACTGCTGTGTTACTGTAGAGGTGGTTTATCCTTACTGCTGTGTTACTGTAGAGGTGGTTTATCCTTACTGCTGTGTTACTGTAGAGGTGGTTTATCCTTACTGCTGTGTTACTGTAGAGGAGGTGGTTTATCCTTACTGCTGTGTTACTGTAGAGGTGGTTTATCCTCACTGCTGTGTTACTGTAGAGGTGGTTCATCCTTACTGCTGTGTTACTGTAGAGGTGGTTTATCCTTACTGCTGTGTTACTGTAGAGGTGGTTTGTCCTTACTGCTGTGTTACTGTAGAGGTGGTTTATCCTTACTGCTGTGTTACTGTAGAGGTGGTTTATCCTTACTGCTGTGTTACTGTTGGTTTATCCTTACTGCTGTGTTACTGTAGAGGTGGTTTATCCTCACTGCTGTGTTACTGTAGAGGTGGTTTATCCTTACTGCTGTGTTACTGTAGAGGTGGTTTATCCTCACTGCTGTGTTACTGTAGAGGTGGTTTATCCTTACTGCTGTGTTACTGTAGAGGTGGTTTATCCTTACTGCTGTGTTACTGTAGAGGTGGTTTATCCTTACTGCTGTGTTACTGTAGATGTGGTGGTTTATCCTTACTGCTGTGTTACTGTAGAGGTGGTTTATCCTTACTGCTGTGTTACTGTAGAGGTGGTTTATCCTTACTGCTGGTTACTGTAGTTTTATCCTTACTGCTGTGTTACTGTAGAGGAGGTGGTTTATCCTTACTGCTGTGTTACTGTAGAGGTGGTGGTTTATCCTTACTGCTGTGTTACTGTAGAGGTGGTTTATCCTTACTGCTGTGTTACTGTAGAGGTGGTTTATCCTTACTGCTGTGTTACTGTAGAGGTGGTTTATCCTTACTGCTGTGTTACTGTAGAGGTGGTTTATCCTTACTGCTGTGTTACTGTAGAGGTGGTGGTTTATCCTTACTGCTGTGTTACTGTAGAGGTGGTGGTTTATCCTTACTGCTGTGTTACTGTAGAGGTGGTTTATCCTTACTGCTGTGTTACTGTAGAGGTGGTTTATCCTTACTGCTGTGTTACTGTAGAGGTGGTTTATCCTTACTGCTGTGTTACTGTAGAGGTGGTTTATCCTTACTGCTGTGTTACTGTAGAGTTGGTTTATCCTTACTGCTGTGTTACTGTAGAGGTGGTTTTACCTTACTGCTGTGTTACTGTAGAGGTGGTTTATCCTTACTGCTGTGTTACTGTAGAGGTGGTTTATCCTCACTGCTGTGTTACTGTAGAGGTGGTTTATCCTTACTGCTGTGTTACTGTAGAGGTGGTTTATCCTTACTGCTGTGTTACTGTAGAGGTGGTTTATCCTTACTGCTGTGTTACTGTAGAGGTGGTTTATCCTTACTGCTGTGTTACTGTAGATGTGGTGGTTTATCCTTACTGCTGTGTTACTGTAGAGGTGGTTTATCCTTACTGCTGTGTTACTGTAGAGGTGGTTTATCCTTACTGCTGTGTTACTGTAGAGGTGGTTTATCCTTACTGCTGTGTTACTGTAGAGGTGGTTTATCCTTACTGCTGTGTTACTGTAGAGGTGGTTTATCCTTACTGCTGTGTTACTGTAGAGGTGGTGGTTTATCCTTACTGCTGTGTTACTGTAGAGGTGGTTTATCCTTACTGCTGTGTTACTGTAGAGGTGGTTTATCCTTACTGCTGTGTTACTGTAGAGGTGGTTTATCCTTACTGCTGTGTTACTGTAGAGGTGGTTTATCCTTACTTCTGTGTTACTGTAGAGGTGGTTTATCCTCACTGCTGTGTTACTGTAGAGGTGGTGGTTTATCCTTATTGCTGTGTTACTGTAGAGGTGGTTTATCCTTACTGCTGTGTTACTGTAGAGGTGGTTTATCCTTACTGCTGTGTTACTGTAGAGGTGGTTTAGCCTTACTGCTGTGTTACTGTAGATGTTGTTTATCCTTACTGCTGTGTTACTGTAGAGGAGGTGGTTTATCCTTACTGCTGTGTTACTGTAGAGGTGGTTTATCCTTACTGCTGTGTTACTGTAGAGGTGGTTTATCCTTACTTCTGTGTTACTGTAGAGGTGGTTTATCCTCACTGCTGTGTTACTGTAGAGGAGGTGGTTTATCCTTACTGCTGTGTTACTGTAGAGGTGGTTTATCCTTACTGCTGTGTTACTGTAGAGGTGGTTTATCCTCACTGCTGTGTTACTGTAGAGGAGGTGGTTTATCCTTACTGCTGTGTTACTGTAGAGGAGGTGGTTTATCCTTACTGCTGTGTTACTGTAGAGGTGGTTTATCCTTACTGCTGTGTTACTGTAGAGGTGGTTTGTCCTTACTGCTGTGTTACTGTAGAGGTGGTTTATCCTTACTGCTGTGTTACTGTAGAGGAGGTGGTTTATCCTTACTGCTGTGTTACTGTAGAGGTGGTTTATCCTTACTGCTGTGTTACTGTAGAGGAGGTGGTTTATCCTTACTGCTGTGTTACTGTAGAGGTGGTTTATCCTCACTGCTGTGTTACTGTAGAGGTGGTTTATCCTTACTGCTGTGTTACTGTAGAGGTGGTTTATCCTCACTGCCGTGTTACTGTAGAGGTGGTTTATCCTTACTGCTGTGTTACTGTAGAGGAGGTGGTTTATCCTTACTGCTGTGTTACTGTAGAGGTGGTGGTTTATCCTCACTGCCGTGTTACTGTAGAGGTGGTGGTTTATCCTTACTGCTGTGTTACTGTAGAGGTGGTTTATCCTTACTGCTGTGTTACTGTAGAGGTGGTTTATCCTTACTGCTGTGTTACTGTAGAGGTGGTGGTTTATCCTTACTGCTGTGTTACTGTAGAGGTGGTGGTTTATCCTTACTGCTGTGTTACTGTAGAGGTGGTTTATCCTTACTGCTGTGTTACTGTAGAGGTGGTTTATCCTTACTGCTGTGTTACTGTAGAGGTGGTTTATCCTTACTGCTGTGTTACTGTAGAGGTGGTTTATCCTTACTGCTGTGTTACTGTAGAGGTGGTGGTTTATCCTTACTGCTGTGTTACTGTAGAGGTGGTGGTTTAACCTTACTGCTGTGTTACTGTAGAGGTGGTTTATCCTTACTGCTGTGTTACTGTAGAAGTGGTTTATCCTTACTGCTGTGTTACTGTAGAGGTGGTTTATCCTCACTGCCGTGTTACTGTAGAGGTGGTTTATCCTTACTGCTGTGTTACTGTAGAGGTGGTTTATCCTCACTGCTGTGTTACTGTAGAGGTGGTTTATCCTTACTGCTGTGTTACTGTAGAGGTGGTTTATCCTTACTGCTGTGTTACTGTAGAGGTGGTTTATCCTTACTGCTGTGTTACTGTAGATGTGGTGGTTTATCCTTACTGCTGTGTTACTGTAGAGGAGGTGGTTTATCCTTACTGCTGTGTTACTGTAGAGGTGGTTTATCCTTACTGCTGTGTTACTGTAGAGGTGGTTTATCCTTACTGCTGTGTTACTGTAGAGGTGGTTTATCCTTACTGCTGTGTTACTGTAGAGGTGGTGGTTTATCCTTACTGCTGTGTTACTGTAGAGGTGGTTTATCCTTACTGCTGTGTTACTGTAGAGGTGGTGGTTTATCCTTACTGCTGTGTTACTGTAGAGGTGGTTTATCCTTACTGCTGTGTTACTGTAGAGGTGGTTTATCCTTACTGCTGTGTTACTGTAGAGGTGGTTTATCCTTACTGCTGTGTTACTGTAGAGGTGGTTTATCCTTACTTCTGTGTTACTGTAGAGGTGGTTTATCCTCACTGCTGTGTTACTGTAGAGGTGGTTTTTATCCTTACTGCTGTGTTACTGTAGAGGTGGTTTATCCTTACTGCTGTGTTACTGTAGAGGTGGTTTATCCTTACTGCTGTGTTACTGTAGAGGTGGTTTATCCTTACTGCTGTGTTACTGTAGTTTTATCCTTACTGTGTTACTGTAGAGGTGGTTTATCCTCACTGCTGTGTTACTGTAGAGGAGGTGGTTTATCCTTACTGCTGTGTTACTGTAGTTTTATCCTTACTGCTGTGTTACTGTAGAGGTGGTTTATCCTCACTGCTGTGTTACTGTAGAGGAGGTGGTTTATCCTTACTGCTGTGTTACTGTAGAGGAGGTGGTTTATCCTTACTGCTGTGTTACTGTAGAGGTGGTTTATCCTTACTGCTGTGTTACTGTAGAGGAGGTGGTTTATCCTTACTGCTGTGTTACTGTAGAGGAGGTGGTTTATCCTTACTGCTGTGTTACTGTAGAGGTGGTTTATCCTTACTGCTGTGTTACTGTAGAGGTTTATCCTTACTGCTGTGTTACTGTAGAGGAGGTGGTTTATCCTTACTGCTGTGTTACTGTAGAGGTCCTTACTGCTGTGTTACTGTGTTACTGCTGTGTTACTGAGGTGTGGTTTATCCTTACTGCTGTGTTACTGTAGAGGAGGTGGTTTATCCTCACTGCTGTGTTACTGTAGAGGAGGTGGTTTATCCTTACTGCTGTGTTACTGTAGAGGTGGTTTATCCTTACTGCTGTGTTACTGTAGAGGTGGTTTATCCTTACTGCTGTGTTACTGTAGAGGTGGTTTATCCTTACTGCTGTGTTACTGTAGAGGTGGTTTATCCTCACTGCTGTGTTACTGTAGAGGTGGTTTATCCATACTGATGTGTTACTGTGTTACCCTCTCCTCCTCTCCTCCTCTCCTCTCCTCCTCCTATCCACCCCCTTCCTGTCCTCCTCTCCTCCACCTCCCCTCCTCTCTTCCTCTCTTCCTTCTATCCTCTCATCTCCCCTCCTCCTCCACCCCCTCCTCCTCTCCTCCTCTCCTCCTCTCCTCTCCACCTCCTATCCACCTCCTTCCTGTCCTCCTCTCCTCCACCTCCCCTCAACTCCTCTTCTCCTCTCTTCCTTCTATCCTCTCATCTCCCCTCCTCCTCCACCCCCTCCTCCTCTCCTCCTCTCCTCCTCTCCTCCTCTCCTCTCCTCCTCCTATCCACCTCCTTCCTGTTCTCCTCTCCTCCACCTCCCCTCAACTCCTCTTCTCCTCTCTTCCT
The DNA here is from genome assembly GCF_034236695.1 of Oncorhynchus nerka. NCBI lineage: Eukaryota > Metazoa > Chordata > Actinopteri > Salmoniformes > Salmonidae > Oncorhynchus > Oncorhynchus nerka. Next base: position 90,667,670 of record NC_088397.1, on the reverse strand, counting down.
CTCTTCTTCTATTCTCTCATCACCCCCTCCTCCTCTCCTCCTCTCCTCCTCTCCTCTCCTCTCCTCCTCCTATCCACTTCCTTCCTGTCCTCCTCTCCTCCACCTCCCCTCAACTCCTCCCTTCCATCCTCTCATCTCCCCTCCTGCTCCACCCCCTCCTCCTCTCCTCCTCGCCCCCTCTCCTCCTCTCCTCCTCTCCTCCTCTCCTCTCCTCCTCCTATCCACCTCCTTCCTGTTCTCCTCTCCTCCACCTCCCCTCAACTCCTCTTCTCCTCTCTTCCTCTCTTCTTCTATCCTCTCATCTCCCCTCCTCCTCCACCCCTCCTCCTCTCCTCTCTTCTCCTCTCCTCTCCTCCTCGCCCCCTCTCCTCTTTCTCCCTCTGCCTGAGTGCTAATCCTTCCTGCCATGTTGATCAGAGAAAGAAGCCTTCCGTCCTGTTGGCTGCATCTGCTCATTCAAACAATCTGTATTTTATTCTATTGTTTGAGTAGCTGTGGACAGATTGGACTCATGTTTTAGTAGAGTAAAGCATATTAGCCCTATGAACGTATAGTTATTAGGTTGTAATTGTCTGAGAGAGCAGGAGTGTCACACACACACACACACACACACACACACACACACACACACACACACACACGACCACTACTCCCACACACATTTATATTCCTTAATGTCATTAGGATGGGGAATACATTATCAAACCACGGTGTGTGTGTGTTTGTGTGTGTGTGTGTGTGTGTGTGTGTGTGTGTGTGTGTGTGTGTGAGACACAGACGTGTCCCCCTTCAACAGGAAGTGGTCCCCCTTCAACAGTTTCTGAATCCAGGTTTACTAACTAACAGATGACCTCATAGAATTAAAGTGTATTAACAATTTATATGAACTGAACAAATATATAAACAACAGATTTGACTGAGTTACAGTTCATATGAGGAATTCAGTCAACTGAAGCAAAATGATTAGGTCCTCATCTATGGAATTCACATTACTGGGAATACAGATATGCATCTGTTGGTCACAGATACCTCAATAAAAGGTAGGGAAGTGGATCAGAAAACCAGTCAGTATTTGGTGGTGGATGAATGGCACAACAATGGGCCTCAGGATCGCGTCACGCTATATCTCTGTGCATTCAAATTGCCATCGATTAAAATGCATTTGTGTTTGTTGTATGTAGCTTATGTCTGCCCTACCATAACCCCACGGCCACCATGTAGAACTCTGTTCACAATGTTGACACCAGCAAACCGCCGTACACACTGTCTGCCATCTGCCTGGTACAGTTGAAACCAGGGGTTGATCTGTGAAGAGCTCACTTCTCCAGCAAAACACTCACCCACATGACTCCATACACACTGTCTGCCATCTGCCCAGTACAGTTGAAACCAGGGGTTCATCTGTGAAGAGCTCACTTCTCCAGCAAAACACTCACCCACATGACTCCATACACACTGTCTGCCATCTGCCCAGTACAGTTGAAACCAGGGGTTCATCCGTGAAGAGCTCACTTCTCCAGCAAAACACTCACCCACATGACTCCTTACACACGTGGTCTGCGGTTGTGAGGCCTGTTGGACATACTGCTAGAAACTCTAAAAGGTACAGGCGACTTATAGTAGAGAAATTAACATTCAATTCTCTGACAACAGCTCGGGTGGACATTCCTGCAGTCAGCATGCCAATGACACGCTCCCTCTAAACTTGAGACATCTGTGGCATTGTCTGAGAGTGTGTCTGTGTATTAGAGAGAATGTATTCTATTTTAAGCAGATGATCTATTCCTCACCAATTGGTAGCAGACCTGGGTTCAAATACTATTTGGTATCTTTCAAATATTTGAAACCTTTGCTCTAGCCTGCCTAGAGTGCCAGATCTTGCTCATTTCTAACTTTCCCATTGGTTCCATTGAGCCAGACAAGCTCAATCAAGCCCGGATAATGTATTATAAATTATTTCAAATAATATTTGAACCCAGGTGTCATTAGCAGCTAGGAGCCACATCTGTGTTGGGGTCTCGGATGGGCTGTGTTTCTTTCTGCCTGGCCAGGCTCTCCATAGGCCCTAGGGATTCCACTCTGCTCGGTTCTACTCTGCCCTGCTGGCCCACCGAATCGCTATCTATCTCTCTTTCTCGCTCTGTATTTTTATTGGTCTCTCTCTCTCTCTCTCTCCTTGTCTCTCTCTCTCTCTCTCTCCTTGTCTCTCTCTCTCTCTCTCTCTCTCTCCCTTGTCTCTCTCTCTCTCTACCTCTCTCTCCTTGTCTCTCTCTCTCTACCTCTCTCTCCTTGTCTCTCTCTCTCTACCTCTCTCTCCTTGTCTCTCTCTCTCTCTTTCTCTCTCTCTACCTCTCTCTCCTTGTCTCTCTCTCTCTTTCTCTCTCTCTACCTCTCTCTCCTTGTCTCTCTCTCTCTTTTCTCTCTCTCTCTCTACCTCTCTCTCTCTACCTCTCTCTCTCTACCTCTCTCTCTCTACCTCTCTCTCTACCTCTCTCTCTCTCTCTCTCTACCTCTCTCTCCTTGTCTCTCTCTACCTCTCTCTCCTTCTTTCTCTCTCTCTCTCTCTCTACCTCTCTCTCCTTGTCTCTCTCTCTCTCCCTCCTTGTCTCTCTCTCTCTCTCTTTCTCTGTCTGTCCGTCTGTCCGTCTGTCTGTCCGTCTGTCTGTCTCTTCTCTATCCCTCCACCTCCATACGGATAACAACATGGTAGGGCTAGACAGGGCAGGGCTGACACACTAACATATGAGTGAATGAGTGAGTGAATGAGGATGGAGGGATTCAAGATGCTCACTGCCCCAATTCCAAATGATCTGATCTGTTGACTGTATTATTAAATGTCAACTCCCAAATGACTCGTATACCAAATGATCTGAGCTGTTAAACGTCGACTCCCAAATGACTCATATACCAAATGATCTGAGCTGTTAAACGTCGACTCCCAAATGACTCATATACCAAATGATCTGAGCTGTTAAACGTCGACTCCCAAATGACTCATATACCAAATGATCTGAGCTGTTAAACGTCGACTCCCAAATGACTCATATACCAAATGATCTGAGCTGTTAAACGTCGACTCCCAAATGACTCATATACCAAATGATCTGAGCTGTTCACTTTTGTATATTATCTACTTCACTTGCTTTGGCAATGTTAACATATGTTTCCCATGCCAATAAAGCCCCTTGAATTGAATTGAACTGAATTGAATTGAACAGATATAAAGACACACTGTTGGGGCTGGAGGCGGGGCTGGAGGCGGGGCTGGAGGCAGGGCTGGAGGCGGGGCTGGAGGCAGGGCTGGAGGCGGGGCTGGAGGCAGGGCTGGAGGCGGGGCTGGAGGTGGGGCTGGAGGTGGGGCTGGAGGCTCTCTCCTCTCCCCTCCTGTTGGTGAGGTACCTTGTCACGTAGAGTAGGCCAGAAGGCTAAACTGGATAACCTAACCTCTATCAAAATAAAAAGATGGCGGAGCCGCAAAAGTTCTTCTGTGCAAAGGTGTTTATTTACAAGTGATTCCGGAACAAAAAACAACAGTACTGCCATCAACGTCTACCTTATGGGACAGCTTAAAAACAATGCTGCCCCATCCACAGCTCAATCCAAAATTGCCTCTCCATAACTGAAAGAGAGGCTCCTTTTGTAGGGCTAGCCCCTCCCCTCAGAACAATTAACCCTGTTTAATTAATCAATTAACAATACAAACCTACATTTTCCATGAACTAAACATACTAAAGGATATACATTGCAACACGGTTTTAAACAATATCACAACATAACATTTACAACATTACATCACTACTGACAATATCTTTCAATATGCCCATATGAATTAATGAGCCATTTGGGACAGGCACTATAAAGCCAACCCAATTCCCTTAGCTCGGGTCCTTTTCCAGCATACCCGGAAGCTACAGAGATGGAGAGAGAGGAACAGAACAAACAAACAATGCGCTCATCCACAACATTGATAAGTATAATAATTATTGTATCTCTCAAATATGAACATTGACAAGTGTGAAATGCATGCACCAAGACAGAAGTTAATTTGTGTGTCGACCCACATTGTTAACTTATGGTATAATGGCGCAGGGAGGAGTGATGAATATGTGTGTGCGTTAAAGAACCAAATGCTGCCCTCGGCCAGTGACGGACTTCTACGTCACATTACCTTCCTCCTCTCCTGAAGCGACCATGTTCGGGAGCCTTGATAGGTAGTCCGCAGTAACGTTCTCTTTTCCTGCCTTGTGACGGACACAGAACCTGAAGGGCTGGAGCTCCAGATACCACCTGGTCACACGAGAATTCCGGTCCTTCATGGTCTGGATCCAGGTCAGTGCTCTGTGGTCCGTGTGCAGGTCAAATTCCCTCCCAAGAAGGTAGTAACGGAGGCTATCTAGGGCCCACTTTATAGCCAGGCACTCCTTTTCGATTGTAGAATACCTGGTTTCCCTGGGCAACAGCTTCCGACTCAGCACAGGAAGCACAGGAAGCTCTTCTCTTGGCTCCCCTTGGGCCAGTACAGCTCCAATTCCTACAGCCGAAGCGTCCACCTGCACGAGAAATCTCTTCTGAAAATCAGGGGTCTGGAGAACAGGGAATGAGCACAGTCGTTTTTTCAGTGTCATGAAGGCTTCCTCACACTCCTCAGTCCACTTCACAGGGTTGCTGGCCCCCTTCGAAGTGAGGTTGGTCAGAGGGACAGCGATGGTCGAAAACTGTGGAATGAATCTCCGGTACCACCCTGCCAGACCTAGGAAGGACTTCACCTGTTTCTTGGTTCTGGGTTGAGGGCTATTCCTGATGGACTCCACTTTCTCCACCTGAGGCCGAACTTCACCCTTACCCAGCTGGTAACCCAGGTACTTTGTCTCCTGTTTCGCCCACTCACACTTCAGGAGGTTAAGCGTGAGGCCTGCTTCATGGATCTTCCCCAGGACTCTGCTAAGATGCAGTATGTGCTCCTCCCAGGAGTGGCTGTAGATCACCACGTCGTCCAAGTAAGCAGCACAGTAATCGTCACAGTCCTGGAGGACCTTGTCCATCAGCCTCTGGAAAGTCGCAGGGGCCCCATGAAGGCCAAACGGCATGACCTTGAACTGGAACAGGCCCATTGGCGTCCGGAATGCAGTGTAGGCCTTGGATTGTTCATCCAGGGGCACCTGCCAGTACCCTTTGCAGAGATCCAATGTGGTGATGTAATGAGCTCTACCTATTCTCTCCAGTAAGTCGTCAATGCGGGGCATGGGATAGGCAACAAACTGGGAGATGGCATTCACCTTACGGAAGTCCATGCAGACGCGCAAAGAGCCATCCTTCTTTGGGACAATGACAATAGGGCTGCTCCATTCACTTGAAGATGGCTCGACAACATCCATCTCTATCATGGTGTGGACCTCTTCCTTGAGGGCTACCACCAGCCTCTCAGGCACACGGTAAGGATGCTGGCGGACAGGGTTCTGGCCAGGTTTCAAACGAATGACGTGTTCCAGGACTTTGGTTCTTCCTGGTCTCTGACTGAAGAGGGCCGGATACTTGCCAAACAGCTGCTTCAGCTCATCTTGCTTGTCTTCTTCCAGGTGAGCCAGTATGACTTCTGCTCGTTCTTTCCATGCCTCTGTGACCCCATCCGACTCATCCTCTTCTACTCTGCGGACCAGAAAGGACTTTCCTTTGGAGAGTTCCTCTTTCTCCTCCCAGGCCTTGAGAAGGTTCACATGGTAGGTTTGCTTCTTCTTACCCTTGTCTGGGTGCAGCACCTCGTAGGTCACTGGGCCCATCTTCCTCCCGATTAGGTACGGTCCTTGCCATTGCGCAAGGAGCTTGCTGGTAGACGAGGGAAGGAGGAGCAGGACTTTCTGTCCTGGCTCAAACTCTCTGTGGCGAGCATGCTGGTCATAGCCTCTCTTCTGGGCCTTCTGGGCTTGCTGAAGGTTTGCTCTAGCTTCCTCTCGGTACCGTTCCAACCTGTCTCGCATCTGGAGGACATACTGGACAATCCCCTGTCCTGAGGTAGCTACTGGGGAACCTTCCCAGCACTTCTTCAGCAGGTCCAGTGGTCCTTGCACTGGCCATCCATAGAGGAGTTCGAATGGCGAGAAACCTGTCGATGCCTGAGGCACCTCCCTGTAAGCAAAAAGCAGAAAGGGTAACCACTTATCCCAGTCTTTACCAGTGTCAGCCACAAACTGAGTGAGTGAGTGACTGAGTGAGTGAGCATGTGACAGAGGTAGTATAGAGTACAAGGCACAAATCAAATCAAATTGTATTTGTCCCACATACACACGGTTAGCACATGTTACTGCGAGTGTAGCGAAATGCTTGTGCTTCTAGTTCCGACCATTCAGTTATATCCAACGAGTAATCTAACCTAACATTTTCACAACAACTACCTTATACACACAAGTGTAAAGGGATGAAGAATATGTACATAAAAATATATGAATGAGTGATGATACAGAACGGCATAGGCAAGATGCAGTAGATGGTATCGAGTACAGTATATACATATGAGATGAGTAATGTAGGGTATGTAAACATTATATTAAGTGGCATATTTTAAAGTGGCTGCAACAGGACAGGGTAGGACAGGACAGGGTAGGACAGGACAGGGTAGGACAGGACAGGGTAGGACAGGACAGGGTAAGACAGGACAGGGCACGGCAGGACACAGTAGGACAGGACAGGGTAGGACAGGACAAGACAGGACAGGGTAGGACAGGGCACAGCAGGACAGGGTGGGACAGGACAGGGTAGGACAGGACAGGGTAGGAGGGGACAGGACAGGGTAGGGTAGGACAGGACAGGATAGGACAGGACAGGGTAGGACAGGACAGGGTAAGACAGGACAGGGCACAGCAGGACACAGTAGGGCAGTGCAGGGCAGGGCAGAACAGGGTAAGACAGGACATATGTAGTCTTGTTGAAACAGCAGAATACACTGTTGGGGCTGGAGGCGAGGCTGGAGGCGTGACTGGAGGCGTGGCTGGAGGCGGGGCTGGAGGCGAGGCTGCCACATTCTGCAGCCATGTCTCTCCTCTCCCACACCTGTTGGTGAGATACTGTACCCGTGGGGAACATGTACGTGAGAGAGGTAGTAGTACTGAAACCCCCAGCAGACTACACTCTGTTTCTCATGTCTCACCTGGCACACTTGCATTGTAAAGTCTTCATTGATCTGTATAAGGAAGTCTGACAGACCATTGTACACAGTGTATGCCTTGACTGGTCTTTCAACATCAGAAAATATATATGTCTTAGTATAGATAGACTCCATTTTGAATCTACTTGGTTCTGCAATGCCACTAGAGGGGGGTGTGTCCATGCACTTGTTCTGTTTATGTAGTCACATCTAACAGCACTGCTTTGATCACAGGCTGACTGAGTGACTGACTGTGAGTGACTGAGTGAGTGACTGAGTGAGTGACTGAGTGAGTGACTGAGTGAGTGACTGAGTGAGTGACTGAGTGAGTGAGTGAGTGAGTGAGTGAGTGAGTGAATTAATGACTCTGTGAGTGACTGACTGAGCGAGTGACTGAGTGAGTGAGTGAGGGTGGGTGGAAGGATTCAAGATGCTCACTGCCCCAATTCCAAATGATCTGATCTGTTGACTGTATTATTAAACGTCGACTCCCAAATGACTCATATACCAAATGATCTGAGCTGTTGAGCGTCGACTCCCAAATGACTCTTATACCAAATGATCTGAGCTGTTGAACGTCGACTCCCAAATGACTCATATACCAAATGATCTGAGCTGTTAAACGTCGACTCCCAAATGACTCATATAACAAATGATCTGAGCTGTTGAACGTCGACTCCCAAATGACTCTTATACCAAATGATCTGAGCTGTTGAACGTCGACTCCCAAATGACTCATATACCAAATGATCTGAGCTGTTGAACGTCGACTCCCAAATGACTCATATACCAAATGATCTGAGCTGTTGAGCGTCGACTCCCAAATGACTCATATACCAAATGATCTGAGCTGTTGAACGTCCCTTCACAGTAAACATGGTGAAGCATCTGCAAGCAGAAATGGTAACATCACAAACATTTTTTTTTGTGTCACACTCATACCGGTGCACCTAGAACGTACTACCATACTCTGTTAAAAGGCAGTGAAATATTTTGTCTTGCCCATTCTTCTTCTGAATGGTACACAAACACAATCCATGTCTCAAGGATTAAAAAATCTTTCTTTAATCTGTCTTCTCCCCTTCATCTACACTGATTTGAAGTGGATTTATCAAGTGACATCAATAAGGGATCATAGCTTTCACCTGGATTCACCTGGTCAGTCTGTGTCATTGAAAGAGCAGGTGTTCATAATGTTTTGTATACTTAGTGTATATTAACGTAGATTAACATATATTAACACAAATGAACATATAGTAACCCTGTATGGATAAGGGTTAATATTGCCTCTACAGATGTAGGATCTTAATTTGAGCCAGTTTGATACAGCAGGAAAATAATCCTGCAGCAACAGGAAATGTGAAATATGTGGTTTATAATTAATGGACATTTTAGTAGGCATTCATACATTTTTCATAACGTAAAGGAAAATCAAGTCTGAAATGTGAACGTGGAAAGACTTTTTAAACCTCAAATTGCATTGGGTGGCAGGGTAGCCTAGTGGTTAGAGCGGAGGGGCGGCAGGGTAGCCTAGTGGTTAGAGCGGAGGGGCGGCAGGGTAGCCTAGTGGTTAGAGCGGAGGGGCGGCAGGGTAGCCAGTGGTGGTTAGAGCGGAGGGGCGGCAGGGTAGCCTGGTGGTTAGAGCGGAGGGGCGGCAGGGTAGCCTAGTGGTTAGAGCGGAGGGGCGGCAGGGTAGCCTAGTGGTTAGAGCGGAGGGCGGCAGGGTAGCCTAGTGGTTAGAGCGGAGGGCGGCAGGGTAGCCTAGTGGTTAGAGCGGAGGGCGGCAGGGTAGCCTAGTGGTTAGAGCGGAGGGGCGGCAGGGTAGCCTAGTGGTTAGAGCGGAGGGGCGGCAGGGTAGCCTAGTGGTTAGAGCGGAGGGGCGGCAGGGTAGCCTAGTGGTTAGAGCGGAGGGCGGCAGGGTAGCCTAGTGGTTAGAGCGGAGGGCGGCAGGGTAGCCTAGTGGTTAGAGCGGAGGGGCGGCAGGGTAGCCTAGTGGTTAGAGCGGAGGGGGCGGCGGGGTAGGGTGGTTAGAGCGGAGGGCGGCAGCCTAGTGGTTAGAGCGGAGGGGCGGCAGGGTAGCTGGGTTAGAGGGGGCGGCAGGGTAGCCTAGTGGTTAGAGCGGAGGGGCGGCAGGGTAGCCTAGTGGTTAGAGCGGAGGGGCGGCAGGGCAGCCTAGTGGTTAGAGCGGAGGGGCGGCAGGGTAGCCTAGTGGTTAGAGCGGAGGGGCGGCAGGGTAGCCTAGTGGTTAGAGCGGAGGGGCGGCAGGGTAGCCTAGTGGTTAGAGCGGAGGGGCGGCAGGGTAGCCTAGTGGTTAGAGCGGAGGGGCGGCAGGGTAGCCTAGTGGTTAGAGCGGAGGGGCGGCAGGGTAGCCTAGTGGTTAGAGCGGAGGGGACGGCAGGGTAGCCTAGTGGTTAGAGCGGAGGGGGGGGTAGCCTAGGGTTAGAGCGGAGGGGCGGCGGGGTAGCCTAGTGGTTAGAGCGGAGGGGCGGCGGGGTAGCCTAGTGGTTAGAGCGGAGGGGCGGCGGGGTAGCCTAGTGGTTAGAGCAGGGCGGAGGGGGGTAGCCTAGTGGTTAGAGCGGGGGGGCGGGGTAGCCTAGTGGTTAGAGCGGAGGGGCGGCGGGGTAGCCTAGTGGTTAGAGCGGAGGGGCGGCGGGGTAGCCTAGTGGTTAGAGCGGAGGGCGGCGGGGCAGCCTAGTGGTTAGAGCGGAGGGGCGGCGGGGTAGCCTAGTGGTTAGAGCGGAGGGGCGGCGGGGTAGCCTAGTGGTTAGAGCGGAGGGATCGGGGTAGCCTAGTGGTTAGAGCGGAGGGGCGGCGGGGTAGCCTAGTGGTTAGAGCGGAGGGGCGGCGGGGTAGCCTAGTGGTTAGAGCGGAGGGGCGGCGGGGTAGCCTAGTGGTTAGAGCGGAGGGGCGGCGGGGTAGCCTAGTGGTTAGAGCGGAGGGGCGGGTTAGGGGGAGCCTAGTGGTTAGCCTGAGTGGTTAGGCGGAGGCGGCAGGGTAGCCTAGTGGTTAGAGCGGAGGCGGGGTAGCCTAGTGGTTAGAGCGGAGGGGCGGCGGGGTAGCCTAGTGGTTAGAGCGGAGGGGCGGCGGGGTAGCCTAGTGGTTAGAGCGGAGGGGCGGCGGGGTAGCCTAGTGGTTAGAGCGGAGGGGCGGCGGGGTAGCCTAGTGGTTAGAGCGGAGGGGCGGCGGGGTAGCCTAGTGGTTAGAGCGGAGGGGCGGCGGAGGGTAGCCTAGTGGTTAGAGCGGAGGGGCGGCGGGGTAGCCTAGTGGTTAGAGCGGAGGGGCGGCGGGGTAGCCTAGTGGTTAGAGCGGAGGGGCGGCGGGGTAGCCTAGTGGTTAGAGCGGAGGGGGCGGCGGAGGGGCCTAGTGGTTAGAGCGGAGGGCGGCGGGGTAGCCTAGTGGTTAGAGCGGAGGGGCGGGTAGCCTGAGTGGTTAGAGCCTGGTGGTTAGAGCGGAGGGGCGGCGGGTAGCCTAGTGGTTAGAGCGGAGGGGCGGCAGGGAGCGGAGCCTAGTGGTTAGAGCGGAGGGGAGGCGGGGGGTAGCCTAGTGGTTAGAGCGGAGGGGCGGCGGGGTAGCCTAGTGGTTAGAGCGGAGAATCAGGGGTAGCCTAGTGGTTAGAGCGGAGGGCGGCGGGGTAGCCTAGTGGTTAGAGCGGAGGGCGGGGGGTAGCCTAGTGGTTAGAGCGGAGGGGCGGCGGGGTAGCCTAGTGGTTAGAGCGGAGGGGTTAGCGGGGCGTGCCTAGTGGTTAGAGCGGAGGGGCGGCGGGGTAGCCTAGTGGTTAGAGCGGAGGGCGGCGGGGTAGCCTAGTGGTTAGAGCGGAGGGCGGCGGGGTAGCCTAGTGGTTAGAGCGGAGGGGCGGCGGGGTAGCCTAGTGGTTAGAGGGGAGGGAGGGGCTGTGAGCCAAAGTGGTTAGAGGAGTGGGGAGGGGGCGGCAGGGTAGCCTGGGTTAGAGCGGAGGGGCGGCAAAATGGGGCGGCGGGGTAGCCTAGTGGTTAGAGCGGAGGGGCGGCAGGGTAGCCTAGTGGTTAGAGCGGAGGGCGGCAGGGTAGCCTAGTGGTTAGAGCGGAGGGCGGCAGGGTAGCCTAGTGGTTAGAGCGGAGGGGCGGGGCGGTAGGGTAGCCTAGTGGTTAGAGGGCGGAGGGGGCGGGGGTAGCCTAGTGGTTAGAGCGGAGGGGGCGGGAGAATAGCCTAGTGGTTAGAGCGGAGGGGCGGCAGGGTAGCCTAGTGGTTAGAGCGGAGGGGCGGCAGGGGTAGCCTAGTGGTTAGAGCGGAGGGGCGGCAGGGTAGCCTAGTGGTTAGAGCGGAGGGGCGGCAGGGTAGCCTAGTGGTTAGAGCGGAGGGGCGGCAGGGTAGCCTAGTGGTTAGAGCGGAGGGGCGGCAGGGTAGCCTAGGGTTTGATAGAGGGCGGAGGGAAGCCTGGGGTTAGAGAATAGCCTGTGGTTAGAGCGGAGGGGCGGCAGGGTAGCCTAGTGGTTAGAGCGGAGGGGCGGCAGGGTAGCCTAGTGGTTAGAGCGGAGGGGCGGCAGGGGTAGCCTAGTGGTTAGAGCGGAGGGGCGGCAGGGTAGCCTAGTGGTTAGAGCGGAGGGGCGGCAGGGTAGCCTAGTGGTTAGAGCGGAGGGGCGGCGGGGTAGCCTAGTGGTTAGAGCGGAGGGGCGGCGGGGTAGCCTAGTGGTTAGAGCGGAGGGCGGCGGCCTAGGTTAGTAGCCTAGTGGTTAGAGCGGAGGGGCGGCGGGGTAGCCTAGTGGTTAGAGCGGAGGGGCGGCGGGTAGCCTAGTGGTTAGAGCGGAGGGCGGCGGGGTAGCCTAGTGGTTAGAGCGGAGGGGCGGCAGGGGTAGCCTAGTGGTTAGAGCGGAGGGGCGGGGTAGCCTAGTGGTTAGAGCGGAGGCGGCGGGGTAGCCTGAGTGGTTAGAGCGGAGGGCGGCGGGGTAGCCTAGTGGTTAGAGCGGAGGGGCGGCGGGGTAGCCTAGTGGTTAGAGCGGAGGGGGCGGGGTAGCCTGTGGTTAGAGCGGAGGGCGGCGGGGTAGCCTAGTGGTTAGAGCGGAGGGCGGCGGGGGTAGCCTAGTGGTTAGAGCGGAGGGGCGGCGGGGTAGCCTGTGGTTAGAGCGGAGGGGCGGGGGGTAGCCTAGTGGTTAGGTAGCCTAGTGGTTAGAGCGGAGGGGGCGGGGTAGCCTAGTGGTTAGAGCGGAGGGGCTAGTGGTTAGAGCGGAGCGGAGGGGGAGGGGCGGCGGGGTAGCCTAGTGGTTAGAGCGGAGGGGCGGGGGGTAGCCTAGTGGTTAGAGCGGAGGGGCGGCGGGGTAGCCTAGTGGTTAGAGCGGAGGGCGGCGGGGTAGCCTAGTGGTTAGAGCGGAGGGGGCGGGGTAGGTGGTAGCCTAGTGGTTAGAGCGGAGGGGCGGCGGGGTAGCCTAGTGGTTAGAGCGGAGGGCGGCGGGGTAGCCTAGTGGTTAGAGCGGAGGGGCGGCGGGGTAGCCTAGTGGTTAGAGGAGGGGCGGCGGGGTAGCCTAGTGGTTAGAGCGGGGCGGCGGGGTAGCCTAGTGGTTAGAGCGGAGGGCGGCGGGGTAGCCTAGTGGTTAGAGCGGAGGGCGGCGGGGTAGCCTAGTGGTTAGAGCGGAGGGGGCGGGGTAGCCTAGTGGTTAGAGCGGAGGGGCGGCGGGGTAGCCTAGTGGTTAGAGCGGAGGGGCGGGGCGGGGTAGCCTAGTGGTTAGAGCGGAGGGGCGGCGGGGTAGCCTAGTGGTTAGAGCGGAGGGGCGGCGGGGTAGCCTAGTGGTTAGAGCGGAGGGGCGGCGGGGTAGCCTAGTGGTTAGAGCGGAGGGGCGGCGGGGTAGCCTAGTGGTTAGAGCGGAGGGGCGGCGGGGTAGCCTAGTGGTTAGAGCGGAGGGGGCGGCGGGGTAGCCTAGTGGTTAGAGCGGAGGGGCGGCGGGGTAGCCTAGTGGTTAGAGCGGAGGGGCGGCGGGGTAGCCTAGTGGTTAGAGCGGAGGGGCGGCGGGGTAGCCTAGTGGTTAGAGCGGAGGGGCGGCGGGGTAGCCTAGTGGTTAGAGCGGAGGGGCGGCGGGGTAGCCTAGTGGTTAGAGCGGAGGGCGGCGGGGTAGCCTAGTGGTTAGAGCGGAGGGGGCGGGGTAGCCTAGTGGTTAGAGCGGAGGGGCGGCGGGGTAGCCTAGTGGTTAGAGCGGAGGGGCGGCGGGGGGCGGCGGGGTAGCCTAGTGGTTAGAGCGGAGGGGCGGCGGGGTAGCCTAGTGGTTAGAGCGGAGGGGCGGCGGGGTAGCCTAGTGGTTAGAGCGGAGGGGCTAGTGGTTAGAGCGGAGGGGCGGCGGGGTAGCCTAGTGGTTAGAGCGGAGGGGCGGCGGGGGGTAGCCTAGTGGTTAGAGCGGAGGGCGGCGGGGTAGCCTAGTGGTTAGAGCGGAGGGGGCGGCGGGTAGCCTAGTGGTTAGAGCGGAGGGGCGGGGTAGCCTAGTGGTTAGAGCGGAGGGGCGGCGGGGTAGCCTAGTGGTTAGAGGCGGAGGCCTAGGGTTAGAGCGGAGGGGGGTAGCCTAGTGGTTAGAGCGGAGGGGCGGCGGGGTAGCCTAGTGGTTAGAGCGGAGGGGCGGGCGGGGTAGCCTAGTGGTTAGAGGGGCGGCGGGGTAGCCTAGTGGTTAGAGCGGAGGGGCGGGGGGTAGCCTAGTGGTTAGAGCGGAGGGCGGCGGGGTAGCCTAGTGGTTAGAGCGGAGGGGCGGCGGGGTAGCCTAGTGGTTAGAGCGGAGGGGCGGCGGGGTAGCCAAGTGGTTAGAGCGGAGGGGCGGCAGGGTAGACTAGTGGTTAGAGCGGAGGGGCGGCAGGGTAGCCTAGTGGTTAGAGCGTTGGACTAGTAACCGGAAGGTTGCAAGTTCAAATCCCCGAGCTGACAAGGTACAAATCTGTCGTTTTGCCTCTGAACAGGCAGTTAACCCACTGTTCCTAGGCCGTCATTGAAAATAAGAATTCTTAACTGACTTGCCTGGTTAAATAAAGGTAAAATAATACAAATACAATTGCAGGAATGTTATCATGCAACAGTGTGTTCAAATGAAGATCCTGTATCTGTATTTGACAACGATGTCCTCTTTATCCTCCCCTTCTTTGTTCTGATGCATTTTATATTGCTACTGTGTTCTTAATATGCCTCCTGATAGGTTGTCATTGCAGATCCCTTCTTAATATGCCTCCTGATAGGTTGTCATTGCAGATCCCTTCTTAATATGCCTCCTGATAGGTTGTCATTGCAGATCACTTCTTAATATGCCTCCTGATAGGTTGTCATTGCAGATCCCTTCTTAATATGCCTCCTGATAGGTTGTCATTGCAGATCCCTTCTTAATATGCCTCCTGATAGGTTGTCATTGCAGATCCCTTCTTAATATGCCTCCTGATAGGTTGTCATTGCAGATCCCTTCTTAATATGCCTCCTGATAGGTTGTCATTGCAGATCCCTTCTTAATATGCCTCCTGATAGGTTGTCATTGCTGATCCCTTCTTAATATGCCTCCTGATAGTTTGTCATTGCTGATCCCTTCTTAATATGCCTCCTGATAGGTTGTCATTGCAGATCCCTTCTTAATATGCCTCCTGATAGGTTGTCATTGCAGATCCCTTCTTAATATGCCTCCTGATATGTTGTCATTGCTGATCCCTTCTTAATATGCCTCCTGATAGGTTGTCATTGCAGATCCCTTCTTAATATGCCTCCTGATAGGTTGTCATTGCAGACCCCTTCTTAATATGCCTCCTGATAGGTTGTCATTGCAGATCCCTTCTTAATATGCCTCCTGATAGGTTGTCATTGCAGATCCTTCTTAATATGCCTCCTGATAGGTTGTCATTGCAGATCCCTTCTTAATATGCCTCCTGATAGGTTGTCATTGCAGATCCCTTCTTAATATGCCTCCTGATAGGTTGTCATTGCAGATCCCTTCTTAATATGCCTCCTGATAGGTTGTCATTGCAGATCCCTTCTTAATATGCCTCCTGATAGGTTGTCATTGCAGATCCCTTCTTAATTGACTCACCTGTTTAAATAAAGGTTCAATTCAACTGGTTCTGCCTTTATTCTATTGAAGACATCCTCCTTGTACCTAGCAGACCCGGGTTAAAATACTATTTCACATCTTTCAATCGTCTGTTTTAAACTGCCTGGAGTGTCAGGTGGGTTTGTGAATGTGGTACATTTCTATTGGTTTGCGCCAGACAAACTATTTGAGCCCAGATCTGGTTCCTGGATCCGGAGGGAAACCTGTACCTTTACACTGTACCTTTTCACATTAACCCTTCCATAATTGAAAACCCATAGTAAATTGAAAATGTGTTTCAAATTCATCTCATTCGTAAGGATGTTAGTTTAGATTGGGGATTATTTACAATGGATTGTTGCCGTTGCAGGGGGGGATTACCCAAACTGAATTAAAAACCAATTTTGAAGAAATACGATTGAGGTTGCTAATTTTGTCTGTTTGGGTGACACTTTGTTTCATACATGAGTAATCCCCTATTGCTGCTTTGTCTTCATGTTCTGTGATCGGAAATTACTATTTTCCTGGCATCATCTCTATGAAGGGAAAAGTCTGTCTATATGCCTCTCTTGCGCCCTCTACCCCCTCTCGCTCTCTCTCTCTCGCTCTCTCTCTGTCTCTCTCGCTCTATCTCTCTCTCTCTCTGTCTCTCTCTGTCTCTCTCTCTCTCTGTCTCTCTCTCTCTCTCTCTCTCTCTCTCTCTGTCTCTCTCTCGGTCTCTCTCTCTCTCTGTCTCTCTCTCTGTCTCTCTCTCTCTCTCTCTCTCTCTCTCTCTCTCTCTCTCTCTCTCTCTCTCTCTCTCTCTCTCTCTCTCCCCATCTCTGTCTCTGTCTGTACATTTGCATGTCCCATCTGGGCCTAGTAATGAGAGGAGAGAGGAGGCCACAGCTGCTCTGACTGTACTAGACAGTTCCATTCTGGAGGGAACCTGACAGTGGAACATGCAGGGCCACTACCGCACTGCTCACTTCATTATTCTTACAGTACTGTTTGTTTGTGTGTGTGTGTGTGTGTTTGTGTGTGTGTTTGTGTGTGTGTGTGTGTGTGTTTGTGTGTGTGTGTGTAGCATACAACCCAACTCCGCTGTGTGTGAAGGAAACACCTAGGACTGCCAACAGTTATGTGGGAAATGCCTTTGCATACACACACACACACACACACGTACACATACACATACACATACACGTACACGTACACGTACACGTACACGTACACGTACACGTACACGTACACATACACATACACATACACATACACACACATACACACACACACCCACACACATACACACAGTGCATGGATGAAGTAGTATTGAATAGTATTTGTCCCTCATCAATCTACACAATAGCGCGTAATGACAGGTTTTCATAAATGTATTCAGACTCTTTACTCAGTACTTTGTTGAAGCACCTTTTGGCAGTGATTACAGCTTCTAGTCTTCTTGGGTATGACGCTACCAGCTTGGCACACCTGTATTTGGGGAGTTTCACCCATTCTTCTCTGCAGATCCTCTCAAGCTTTCAGGCTGGATGGGAAGCGTCCCGGCTCCAGCCTAAAAAAAGCCTTTTAAATACTGAGGGAAAAAAGTCCTCGCTAGTACAGGTCCTCATAATGTCACGCCCTGACCTTGGAGAGCTGTTTTATTTCTCTATTTGGTTAGGTCAGGGTGTGATGTGGGGTGGGCATTCTATGTTCTATTTTCTATGTTTTGTATTTCTTTGTTTTGGCCGAGTATGGTTCTCAATCAGGGACAGCCGTCTATCGTTGTCTCTGATTGGGAACCATACTTAGGCAGCCCTTTTCCCACCTGTCTTTGTGGGTAGTTAACTTTGTTAAAGGCATTCATAGCCCTGTTAAGCTTCACGGTCGTTTTGTGTTGTTTATTGTTTTTGTTGGCGACATTTATAATAAAGAGGAATGTGTACGCTCACCACGCTGCACCTTGGTCCGCTTCTTACGACGCCCGTGACACATAAGTATAGTGCTACAAGTACACACACACACACACACACACACACAAACACACACACACACACACACACACACACACACACACACACACACACACACACACACACACACACACTCCCGGGGACGCTGCAACAACAAAGATGCTGAAGCCAGGTTCTATTTGTCACTGCTCTGTTGTTCAGAGTAAACAGTTGGCTACAGTCTTCTGACGGGGGGAGAACGGGTTACTTTGTTACGCTGCATCCTATTCCCTACATAGTACACTAGTATTCTCCCGCCCACCACAGGGCTCTAGTCCAAAGTAATGCACAATATATAGGGAATAGGGTGCCGTTTGGAATGCAAATATAGTGTAAAGAGTGTTTCTGCTGTTGCTACCAGAAACCAGAACACAGTTCAAGTCTTGTCTCTTCTTGAATCTTCTCTCTCTCCTTTTAAAGGTATCTATTCATTGGGGGAACTGGCATAGCTTTAAGCTAACTGGCTGCTGAGCAGTGCAGGTGCCAGACCTCCAACACAGATACAATTGAATCACCCAACACTTTGTATGTCGCAGTTGTTGTCTCTTTTCTGTATAGTCATTCTGCCTAAAGAGAAAATCATGCTTTTGATTCCTGGATCCCTGTCAGGATTATGGAAGGTAAGGTGTGTGTGAGAGGTTCATTAAATATTTCCATCCACCCTGCAGTGCCTTCAGGGATGTGTTGTATCTCTGAACACACACACACACACACACGTACACATACACATACACACACACACACACACACACACACCCACAGTACTTTTTTAGCACCTCAGATTGCAGTGGGACCCGTTTTCTCTCACAGTGTTCTCCTGATTTGTTTTCACTGTCCTGAGGAGATGATCTGCTTGTTTATACTAGAACGGCTAAATCAGTCATTTTGACTGCTCATTCATTTTATTTATTTATTTCTCTGCGATTTTTAAGTCCTGCCCTCCTCTGTCCTTAAAGTTTTCTAAATAAGTCTATATGACAAACTGTTTGAATCTTAATATCACAATTGGAGTTCTAAACAGTTTTATGAGGGCAGGTCATTCCCCCATTGCTCCTCCTTCTCCCCACAGTAGGGCCTGCTCCCCTCCTTCTCCCAACAGTAGGGCCTGCTCCCCTCCTTCTCCCAACAGTAGGGCCTGCTCCCCTCCTTCTTCCAACAGTAGGGCCTGCTCCCCTCCTTCTCCCAACAGTAGGGCCTGCTCCCCTCCTTCTCCCAACAGTAGGGCCTGCTCCCCTCCTTCTTCCAACAGTAGGGCCTGCTCCCCTCCTTCTCCCAACAGTAGGGCCTGCTCCCTCCTTCTCCCAACAGTAGGGCCTGCTAGGGCCCCTCCTTCTCCCAACAGTAGGGCCTGCTCCCCTCCTCCCCAACAGTAGGGCCTCTCCCTCCAACAGTAGGGCCTGCTCCCCTCCTTCTTCCAACAGTAGGGCCTGCTCCCCTCCTTCTCCCAACAGTAGGGCCTGCTCCCCTCCTTCTCCCAACAGTAGGTAGGGCTCCTTCTCCCCAACAGTAGGGCCTGCTCCCCTCCTTCTCCCAACAGTAGGGCCTGCTCCCCTCCTTCTCCCAACAGTAGGGCCTGCTCCCCTCCTTCTCCCAACAGTAGGGCCTGCTCCCCTCCCTCCCAACAGTAGGGCCTGCTCCCTCCTTCTCCCCACAGTAGGGCCTGCTCCCTCCTTCTCCCAACAGTAGGGCCTGCTCCCCTCCTTCTCCCCACAGTAGGGCCTGCTCCCCTCCTTCTCCCAACAGTAGGGCCTGCTCCCCTCCTTCTCCCAACAGTAGGGCCTGCTCCCCTCCTTCTCCCCACAGTAGGGCCTGCTCCCTCCTTCTCCCAACAGTAGGGCCTGCTCCCCTCCTTCTCCCCACAGTAGGGCCTGCTCCCTCCTTCTCCCAACAGTAGGGCCTGCTCCCTCCTTCTCCCCACAGTAGGGCCTGCTCCCTCCTTCTCCCAACAGTAGGGCCTGCTCCCCTCCTTCTCCCCACAGTAGGGCCTGCTCCCCTCCTTCTCCCAACAGTAGGGCCTGCTCCCAACAGTAGGGCCTGCTCCCCTCCTTCTCCCAACAGTAGGGCCTGCTCCCCTCCTTCTCCCAACAGTAGGGCCTGCTCCCCTCCTTCTCCCCACAGTAGGGCCTGCTCCCCTCCTTCTCCCCAACAGTAGGGCCTGCTCCCTCCTTCTCCCCCCACAGTAGGGCCTGCTCCCCTCCTTCTCCCAACAGTAGGGCCTGCTCCCCTCCTTCTCCCCACAGTAGGGCCTGCTCCCTCCTTCTCCCAACAGTAGGGCCTGCTCCCCTCCTTCTCCCCACAGTAGGGCCTGCTCCCCTCCTTCTCCCAACAGTAGGGCCTGCTCCCCTCCTTCTCCCCACAGTAGGGCCTGCTCCCCTCCTTCTCCCAACAGTAGGGCCTGCTCCCCTCCTTCTCCCCACAGTAGGGCCTGCTCCCCTCCTTCTCCCAACAGTAGGGCCTGCTCCCCTCCTTCTCCCAACAGTAGGGCCTGCTCCCCTCCTTCTCCCAACAGTAGGGCCTGCTCCCCTCCTTCTCCCCACAGTAGGGCCTGCTCCCTCCTTCTCCCAACAGTAGGGCCTGCTCCCTCCTTCTCCCAACAGTAGGGCCTGCTCCCCTCCTTCTCCCCACAGTAGGGCCTGCTCCCCTCCTTCTCCCAACAGTAGGGCCTGCTCCCCTCCTTCTCCCCACAGTAGGGCCTGCTCCCCTCTCCCCAACAGTAGGGCCTTCTCCCCACAGTAGGGCCTGCTCCCCTCCTTCTCCCCACAGTAGGGCCTGCTCCCTCCTTCTCCCCAACAGTAGGGCCTGCTCCCCTCCTTCTCCCAACAGTAGGGCCTGCTCCCCTCCTTCTCCCAACAGTCTCCCAACAGTAGGGCCTGCTCCCTCCTTCTCCCCAACAGTAGGGCCTGCTCCCCTCCTTCTCCCCACAGTAGGGCCTGCTCCCCTCCTTCTCCCAACAGTAGGGCCTGCTCCCCTCCTTCTCCCCACAGTAGGGCCTGCTCCCCTCCTTCTCCCAACAGTAGGGCCTGCTCCCCTCCTTCTCCCCACAGTAGGGCCTGCTCCCCTCCTTCTCCCAACAGTAGGGCTCCCCTTCTCCCCACAGTAGGGCCTGCTCCCCTCCTTCTCCCAACATTAGGGCCTGCTCCCCTCCTTCTCCCAACCGTAGGGCCTGCTCCCCTCCTTCTCCCAACAGTAGGGCCTGCTCCCCTCTTTCTCCCAACAGTAGGGCCTGCTCCCCTCCTTCTTCCAACAGTAGGGCCTGATCCCCTCCTTCTCCCAACAGTAGGGCCTGCTCCCCTCATTCTAAAAATCTGTCGTTCTGCCCCTGCACAAGGCAGTTAACCCCCTGTTCCTAGGCCGTTATTGAAAATAAGAATTTGTTCTTAACTGGCTTGTCTAGTTAAATAAAGGTTAAAAAAAAGGTCTGATTCAGTCTTTACTGAGGTCTGATTAATTATTCAGTCTTTACTGAGGTCTGATTAATGATTCAGTCTTTACTGAGGTCTGAGAACTGATTCAGTCTTTACTGAGAACTGATTCAGTCTTTACTGAGGTCTTAGTCGGTCTTTACTGAGGTCTGATTAATGATTCAGTCTTTATGGAGGTCTGATTCAGTCTTTACTGAGGTCTGATTAATGATTCCGGCGCCGACTGAGATGGCCGCCTCGCTTCGCGTTCCTAGGAAACTATGCAGTTTTTTGTTTTTTTACGTGTTATTTCTTACATTAGTACCCCAGGTCATCTTAGGTTTCATTACATACAGTCGAGAAGAACTACTGAATATAAGATCAGCGCCAACTCACCATCAGTACGACCAAGAATATGTTTTCCGCGACGCGGATCCGGTGTTCTGCCTTACAAACAGGACAACGGAATGGATCGCATGCAGCGACCCAAGGAAACGACTCCGAAAAAGAGGGAAACGAGGCGGTGTTCTGGTCAGACTCCGAAAAAGGGCACATCGCGCACCACTCCCCAGCATTCTTCTTGCCAATGTCCAGTCTCTTGACAACAAGGTTGACGAAATCCGAGCAAGGGTAGCATTCCAGAGGGACATCAGAGACTGCAACGTTCTCTGCTTCACAGAAACATGGCTTACTGGGAAGACGCTATCCGAGGCGGTGCAGCCAACGGGTTTCTCCACGCATCGCGCCGACAGAAACAAACATCTTTCTGGTAAGAAGAGTGGCGGGGCGTATGCCTCATGACTAACGAGACATGGTGTGATGAAGGAAACATACAGGAACTCAAATCCTTCTGTTCACCTGATTTAGAATTCCTCACAATCAAATGTAGACCGCATTATCTTCCAAGAGAATTCTCCTCGATTATAATCACAGCCGTATATATCCCCCCAAGCAGACACATCGATGGCTCTGAACGAACTTTATTTAACTCTTTGCAAACTGGAAACCATTTATCCGGAGGCTGCATTCATTGTAGCTGGGGATTTTAACAAAGCTAATCTGAAAACAAGACTCCCTAAATTTTACCAGCATATCGATTGCGCAACCAGGGGTGGTAAAACCTTGGATCACTGTTACTCTAACTTCCGCGACGCATATAAGGTCCTGCCCCGCCCCCCTTTCGGAAAAGCTGACCACGACTCCATTTTGCTGATCCCTGCCTACAGGCAGAAACTAAAACAAGAGGCTCCCACGCTGAGGTCTGTCCAACGCTGGTCAGACCAAGCTGACTCCACACTCCAAGACTGCTTCCATCACGTGGACTGGGACATGTTTCGTATTGCGTCAGATGGAAATATTGACGAATACGCTGATTCGGTGTGCGAGTTCATTAGAACGTGCGTCGAAGATGTCGTTCCCATAGCAACGATAAAAACATTCCCAAACCAGAAACCGTGGATTGATGGCAGCATTCGCGTGAAACTGAAAGCGCGAACCACTGCTTTTAATCAGGGCAAGGTGTCTGGTAATATGTCCGAATATAAACAATGCAGCTATTCCCTCCGCAAGGCTATTAAACAAGCTAAGCGTCAGTACAGAGACAAAGTGGAATCTCAATTCAATGGCTCAGACACAAGAGGCATGTGGCAGGGTCTACAGTCAATCACGGACTACAAGAAGAAACCCAGCCCAGTCACGGACCAGGATGTCTTGCTCCCAGGCAGACTAAATCACTTTTTTGCCCGCTTTGAGGACAATACAGTGCCACTGACACGGCCTGCAACGAAAACATGTGGACTCTCCTTCACTGCAGCCGAGGTGAGTAAAACATTTAAACGTGTTAACCCTCGCAAGGCTGCAGGCCCAGACGGCATCCCCAGCCGCGCCCTCAGAGCATGCGCAGACCAGCTGGCCGGTGTGTTTACAGACATATTCAATCAATCCCTATACCAGTCTGCTGTTCCCACATGCTTCAAGAGGGCCACCATTGTTCCTGTTCCCAAGAAAGCTAAGGTAACTGAGCTAAACGACTACCGCCCCGTAGCACTCACTTCCGTCATCATGAAGTGCTTTGAGAGACTAGTCAAGGACCATATCACCTCCACCCTACCTGACACCCTAGACCCACTCCAATTTGCTTACCGCCCAAATAGGTCCACAGACGATGCAATCTCAACCACACTGCACACTGCCCTAACCCACCTGGACAAGAGGAATACCTATGTGAGAATGCTGTTCATCGACTACAGCTCGGCATTCAATACCATAGTACCCTCCAAGCTCGTCATCAAGCTCGAGACCCTGGGTCTCGACCCCGCCCTGTGCAACTGGGTACTGGACTTCCTGACGGGCCGCCCACAGGTGGTGAGGGTAGGCAACAACATCTCCTCCCGCTGATCCTCAACACGGGGGCCCCACAAGGGTGCGTTCTGAGCCCTCTCCTGTACTCCCTGTTCACCCACGACTGCGTGGCCATGCACGCCTCCAACTCAATCATCAAGTTTGCGGACGACACAACAGTGGTAGGCTTGATTACCAACAACGACGAGACGGCCTACAGGGAGGAGGTGAGGGCCCTCGGAGTGTGGTGTCAGGAAAATAACCTCACACTCAACGTCAACAAAACTAAGGAGATGATTGTGGACTTCAGGAAACAGCAGAGGGAACACCCCCTATCCACATCGATGGATCAGTAGTGGAGAGGGTAGCAAGTTTTAAGTTCCTCGGCATACACATCACAGACAAACTGAATTGGTCCACTCACACTGACAGCGTCGTGAAGAAGGCGCAGCAGCGCCTCTTCAACCTCAGGAGGCTGAAGAAATTCGGCTTGTCACCAAAAGCACTCACAAACTTCTACAGATGCACAATCGAGAGCATCCTGGCGGGCTGTATCACCGCCTGGTACGGCAACTGCTCCGCCCTCAACCGTAAGGCTCTCAGAGGGTAGTGAGGTCTGCACAACGCATCACCGGGGCAAACTACCTGCCCTCCAGGACACCTACACCACCCGATGTTACAGGAAGGCCATAAAGATCATCAAGGACATCAACCACCCGAACCACTGCCTGTTCACCCCGCTATCATCCAGAAGGCGAGGTCAGTACAGGTGCATCAAAGCTGGGACCGAGAGACTGAAAAACAGCTTCTATCTCAAGGCCATCAGACTGTTAAACAGCAATCACTAACATTGAGTGGCTGCTGCCAACACACTGTCATTGACACTGACCCAACTCCAGCCACTTTAATAATGGGAATTGATGGGAAATGATGTAAATATATCACTAGCCACTTTAAACAATGCTACCTTATATAATGTTACTTACCCTACATTATTCATCTCATATGCATATGTATATACTGTACTCTAGATCATCGACTGCATTCTTATGTCACTAGCCACTTTAACTATGCCACTTTGTTTACTTTGTCTACATACTCATCTCATATGTATATACTGTACTCGATACCATCTACTGTATGCTGCTCTGTACCATCACTCATTCATATATCCTTATGTACATATTCCTTATCCCCTTACACTGTGTATAAGACAGTAGTTTTGGAATTGTTAGTTAGATTACTTGTTGGTTATCACTGCATTGTCGGAACTAGAAGCACAAGCATTTCGCTACACTCGCATTAACATCTGCTAACCATGTGTATGTGACAAATAAAATTTGATTTGATTTAAAAAAAATTGATTTGATTTGATTAATGATTCAGTCTTTACTGAGGTCTGATTAATTATTCAGTCTTTACTGAGGTCTGAGAACTGATTCAGTCTTTACTGGGAACTGATTCAGTCTTTACTGAGAACTGATTCAGTCTTTACTGAGGTCTGATTCAGTCTTTACTGAGAACCCATTCAGTCTTTACTGAGAACTGATTCAGTCTTTACTGAGAACTGATTCAGTCTTTACTGAGAACTGATTCAGTCTTTACTGAGGTCTGATTCAGTCTTTACTGAGGTCTTAGTCAGTCTTTACTGAGGTCTGATTAATGATTCAGTCTTTATGGAGGTCTGATTCAGTCTTTACTGAGGTCTGATTCAGTCTTTACTGAGGTCTGATTAATGATTCAGTCTTTACTGAGGTCTGCTTCAGTCTTTACAGAGGTCTGATTCAGTCTTTACTGAGGTCTGATTCAGTCTTTACTGAGGTCTGATTCAGTCTTTACTGAGATCTGATTCAGTCTTTACTGAGTTCTGATTCAGTCTTTAATGAGATCTGATTCAGTCTTTAATGAGGTCTGATTAATGATTCAGTCTTTACTGAGGTCTAATTTAGTCTTTACTGAGATCTGATTCAGTCTTCAGCTCTGTTTTGGTGTGGGGTGCATTTTCCTGGCATGGTTTAGGTTCACTCAACCACTTGTTTTGCAAGTGGACCCCACACCTCGCTGCCATGAGGTGTAATTGGTTCAATGACATATTCAATTAGTTTTTTAAATATTTTAATAGGTATTTCAATTAGCTTTTTAATGGTGTAGAATGCCCTATGTGCTTTCTCTCTCAGTTCATTCACTGCCTCATTAAGGTGTCCAGTTGAGCTTACCTTTAATAAACCTAAGTAATTGTAGTGTGTGCAGTAGTCTATATATTTTGTACCAATTGAGAATGTTGGTCTAATTCCCTGAGATCTGGATCTTCTCTGGAAAATCATTTTTGGGGGCTTTTTGGGGTTTACTGCCAGGGCCCAGGTCTGGCAGTACTGCTCTAGCAGGTCCAGGCTCTGCTGTAGACCCTCTCTCTCTCTCTCTCTCTCTCTCTCTCTCTCTACCCCTCTCTCTCCCTCTCTCTCCCCCCCCCCCTCTCTCTCTCTCTCTCTCTCTCTCTCTCTCTCTTTCTCTCTCTCTCTCTCTCTCTCTCTCTCAATTAAATGTTGAGTTCAATTGCTTCACTGGCATGACAATGTAGATTTACGTACTGTATTGACAATATCAATAACATGATACAATCAATAAAGCCTGACAAATATATGCCTCCCTCCCTCCCAATGGGCCCTGTTCAAAAGAAGTGCACTATGTAAGGAATAGGGTACCATTTGAGACACGGACTTTGCCATCAAAGTGGTTGGGATCAGATAAACACAGAGGTGCTGCTCCCTTCTGTGTGTGTGTGTGTGTGTGTGTGTGTGTGTGCTCGGCTGCAGTACAGTATGCAATATACATAATCGGGAGTCTTTTGAGGCAGGGCCACATAGCTGAGCTGAGAGATACACACAGTGCTATGGGCTTTGGGACACACTCTCAAATATTGATGTCTCTTGGGCTCTCTGAGAATAGTTTAATCACTAGTGTTGAATGTAAATGATATGAAGCCTGGAGCAATTGGGCTCCCGAGTGGCGCAGCGGTCTAATGCACTGCATATCAATGCTATAGGCGTCATTACATACCCTGGTTCGATACCAGGCTGTATCACATCTGGCTGTGATTGGGAGTACCATAGGGCGGCGAGCAATTGGCCCAGCGTCGTCCATCATTGTAAATAAGAATTTGTGGATGACTGACTTGCCTAGTTAAATAAAGGTTTAAAACAATTGTGAGTGCTGCCGGAAAAACTGGGCTACTACAAATCCTCATCTCTTTGTAAAGTGAGGTAACCGTTCTCGGTTGCATCCCAAATATTCCCTATATAATCTGATTTCACTTCTGGAGTGTGTTGTCGTACCGTAACATTGTCTTAAGTCTGAATGATTCATCTTGTTCTTATCAACTGCCAAACACTTTCTTGTTTTTTTTATTTGTCAGGTTGTACTGTTAAGAAGTCAGGTGCAGGAGAGCAGAGAGAAGTGATCACACTTTAATTGGCAGAAGTAACAACAGACGGACGCAACTGCGTCAAAAACCTCCAGCCAAATGGCAAAAGTGCAAAGCGCGACAACAGTCACAATAATGTATTAGTTAGACAATTAAACACACTCGGGTTCAACACAGTACCTGGGGAAAAACCAGCCTGGCGCGTAACACGAAACATGAAACAAAACAATTCCACACAAAGACATGGGGGAAACAGAGGGAATATATACAGTGCCTTGCGAAAGTATTCGGCCCCCTTGAACTTTGCGACCTTTTGCCACATTTCAGGCTTCAAACATAAAGATATAAAACTGTATTTTTTTGTGAAGAATCAACAACAAGTGGGACACAATCATGAAGTGGAACGACATTTATTGGATGTTTCAAACTTTTTTAACAAATCAAAAACTGAAAAATTGGGCGTGCAAAATGATTCAGCCCCTTTACTTTCAGTGCAGCAAACTCTCTCCAGAAGTTCAGTGAGGATCTCTGAATGATCCAATGTTGACCTAAATGACTAATGATGATAAATACAATCCACCTGTGTGTAAGCAAGTCTCCGTATAAATGCACCTGCACTGTGATAGTCTCAGAGGTCCGTTAAAAGCGCAGAGAGCATCATGAAGAACACACCAGGCAGGTCCGAGATACTGTTGTGAAGAAGTTTAAAGCCGGATTTGGATACAAAAAGATTTCCCAAGCTTTAAACATCCCAAGGAGCACTGTGCAAGCGATAATATTGAAATGGAAGGAGTATCAGACCACTGCAAATCTACCAAGACCTGGCCGTCCCTCTAAAATTTCAGCTCATACAAGGAGAAAACTGATCAGAGATGCAGCCAAGAGGCCCATGATCACTCTGGATGAACTGCAGAGATCTACAGCTGAGGTGGGAGACTCTGTCCATAGGACAACAATCAGTCGTATATTGCACAAATCTGGCCTTTATGGAAGAGTGGCAAGAAGAAAGCCATTTCTTAAAGATATCCATAAAAAGTGTTGTTTAAAGTTTGCCACAAGCCACCTGGGAGACACACCAAACATGTGGAAGAAGGTGCTCTGGTCAGATGAAACCAAAATTGAACTTTTTGGCAACAATGCAAAACGTTATGTTTGGCGTAAAAGTAACACAGCTCATCACCCTAAACACACCATCCCCACTGTCAAACATGGTGGTGGCAACATCATGGTTTGGGCCTGCTTTTCTTCAGCAGGGACAGGGAAGATGGTTAAAATTGATGGGAAGATGGATGGAGCCAAATACAGGACCATTCTGGAAGAAAACCTGATGGAGTCTGCAAAAGACCTGAGACTGGGACGGAGATTTGTCTTCCAACAAGACAATGATCCAAAACATAAAGCAAAATCTACAATGGAATGGTTCAAAAATAAACATATCCAGGTGTTAGAATGGCCAAGTCAAAGTCCAGACCTGAATCCAATCGAGAATCTGTGGAAAGAACTGAAAACTGCTGTTCACAAATGCTCTCCATCCAACCTCACTGAGCTCGAGCTGTTTTGCAAGGAGGAATGGGAAAAAATTTCAGTCTCTCGATGTGCAAAACTGATAGAGACATACCCCAAGCGACTTACAGCTGTAATCGCAGCAAAAGGTGGCGCTACAAAGTATTAACTTAAGGGGGCTGAATAATTTTGCACGCCCAATTCTTCAGTTTTTGATTTGTTAAAAAAGTTTGAAATATCCAATAAATGTCGTTCCACTTCATGATTGTGTCCCACTTGTTGTTGATTCTTCACAAAAAAATACAGTTTTATATCTTTATGTTTGGAGCCTGAAATGTGGCAAAAGGTCGCAAATTTCAAGGGGGCCGAATACTTTCGCAAGGCACTGTATGTAGTGTGATTAGGGAATGTAAACCAGGTGAGCAGAACAAGACAAAACCAATGGAACATTGACAAGTGGAGTGGCTAGAAGACCGGTGACGTCGACCTCTGAACACCGCCCGAACAAGGAGAGGAGCCGAATTCGGCGGAAGTCGTGACAGTACCCCCCCCTTGACGTGCGGCGCCGGCAGGCCGACACCGGCCTCGGGGACGACCCGGAGGACGAGGTGCAGGGCGATCCGGCCGGAGACGGTGGAACTCCCGCAGCATTGAAGGGTCCAACACGTCCTCCACCGGAACCCAGCACCTCTCCTCCGGACCGTACCCCTCCCACTCCATGAGGAATTGAAGGCCCCTCACCCGACACCCCTCGCCCGACGCCGGTGCAAACACCGGCGGCCTCCCATGTCTCCTCCGCGCGCCTGAGCCAGTCGTCTGACTCTGATGCCATGGCGCCAGAACCGGCTGGTACCCCAATAAACACTGGAAGGGGGAGAGGTTAGTGAAGGAGTGGCGGAGTGAGTTCTGCGTCATCTCTGCCCAGGGCATGAACGCCGCCCACTCCCCCAGCCGGTCCTGACAATAAGACCGCCGAAACCTGCCCACATCCTGGTTCACTCTCTCCACCTGCCCATTACTCTAGGGGTGAAAACCTGAGGTAAGACTGATCGAGACCCCCAGACGTTCCATGAACCCCCTCCAGACTCTCGAGGTGAACTGGGGGCCTTGACCTCGACACTATATCCTCGATTACCTCGATTACCAGAGCCCTTAGGTGCCCAAAAGCCCTGTCCGCCTCAGCCGACCACTGCAAACGTACAGGACCCCCCTTCAGCAGTGAGGTAATGGGAGCCGCCACGTGGCCAAAACCCCGGATAAATCTCCGGTAGTAATAGGTAGTAATAGGTCAATCCTAAAAACCGCTGCACCTCCTTTACCTTGGTGGGAGTCGGCCAATTACGCACGGCTGAAATGCGGTCACTCTCCATCTCCACCCCTGAGTTGGGAATGCGATACCTTAGGAAGGAGACGGCCTGCTGAAAGAACAGGCATTTCTCAGCCCTGACGTACAGGGCATGCTCCAACAGTCGTCCAAGCTCCCTGCGCACCAGGGACACATGCTCGGCGCGTGTAGCGGAATATATCAGAATTCATCGATATACACCACTACACCCTGCCCGTGCAGGTCCCTGAAAATCTGCCTCAGGTGGAAGAGACATGAACTCCTCGAAGTGGTCCAACGCCGCATCTCCTTCTGCCCACAAATCCCTGAGCGGTTTCCTTCCTCTCCGGCAACTGAGTTAGGAAGGACGCCTGTATCTTTGTAGCGACTGGGTGTATTGATACACCATCCAAAGTGTAATAAATAACTTCACCATGCGCAAAGGGATATTCAATGTCTGCTTTTAAAACATTTCTACCAATAGATGCCCTTCTTTGCGAGGTATTGGAAAACCTCCCTGGTCTTTGTGGTTGAAACTGTGTATGTAATTCACTGCTTGACTGAGGGACCTAACAGATACTATACTTGTATGTGCATGTGTATGTTAACTGCCTTAATTTGGCTGGACCCCAGGAAGAGTAATGAGGATCCATAATAAGTACAAATACAAATGTGTGGGTACAGAGATGAGGTAGTCATTCTTATTGCACACAGTGTGAGTCCATGGAACTTATTATGTGATTTGTTAAGGAAATGTTTACTCGTGAACTTATTTAGGCTTGCCATAACAGATAGGGGTTGAATACTTATTGACTCAAGACATTTCAGCTTTCTAATACATTTGTAAAGATTTCTAAAAACATAATTCCGCTTTGACATTTAAGGGGTATTGTTTGCAGGCCAGTGACCAAAAGACTGTGCACCTTCCATTTCTCTTCGACCCCTCCATCACTCTTTCATTCATTCCTCCATCTCTCTTCTATCCCTCCATTTCTCTCCCAACCCTCATCTCTCTTCCATCCCCATCTCTCTTCCTTCCCCCATCTCCCCTCCATCTCTCTTACATCTCTCTTCCATCTCTCTTCCATCCCTCCATTTCTCTCCCAACCCTCCATCCCTCCATCTCTCTTCCTTCCCTCCATCTCCCCTCCATCTCTCTTCCTTCCCTCCATCTCCCCTCCATCTCTCTTCCACCCCTCCATCTCTCTTCCATCCCTCCATCTCTCTTCCTTCCCTCCATCTCCCTCCATCTCTCTTCCTTCCCTCCATCTCTCTTCCACCCCTCCATCTCCCCTCCATCCCTCCATCTCCCCTCCATCTCTCATCCATCCCCCCATCTCCCCTCCATCTCTCTTCCATCTCTCTTCCATCCCTCCTCCATCTCTCTTCCATCCCTCCATTTCTCTCCCAACCCTCCATCCCTCCATCTCTCTTCCTTCCCTCCATCTCCCCTCCATCTCTCTTCCTTCCCTCCATCTCCCCTCCATCTCTCTTCCATCCCTCCATCTCTCTTCCATCCCTCCATCTCTCTTCCTTCCCTCCATCTCCCCTCCATCTCTCTTCCTTCCCTCCATCTCTCTTCCACCCCTCCATCTCCCCTCCATCCCTCCATCTCTCATCCATCCCTCCATCTCCCCTCCATCTCTCATCCATCCCTCCATCTCCCTGCCATCTCTCTTCCATCTCTCTTCCTTCCCTCCATCTCCCCTCCATCTCTATTCCATCCCTCCATCTCCCCTCCATCTCTCTTCCATCCCCCATCTCCCTTCCATCTCTCATCCATCCCTCCATCTCCCTGCCATCTCTCTTCCATCCCTCCATCTCCCCTCCATCTCTCTTACATCCCTTCGTCTCTCTTCCTTCCCTCCGTCTCCCCTCCATCTCACCTCCATCTCTCTCCCAACCCTCCATCTCTCTTCCATCCCTTCATCTCTATTCCATCCCTCCACCCCTCCATCTCTTCCTTCCCTCCATCTCTCTTTCTTCCCTCCATCTCTCTTCCTTCCCTCCATCTCCCCTCCATCTCTCTTCCATCCCTCCATCTCTCTTCCGTCCCTCTTCCATCCCTCCATCTCCCCTCTCTCTCATCCATCCCTCCATCTCCCCTCCATCTCTCTTCCTTCCCTCCGTCTCCCCTCCATCTCACCTCCATCTCTCTCCCAACCCTCCATCTCTCTTCCATCCCTTCATCTCTCTTCCTTCCCTCCATCTCCCCTCCATCTCTCTTCCACCTGTCCATCTCACCTCCATCTCTCTTTCATCCCTCCATCTCTCTTTCATCCCTCCATCTCTCTTCCACCCCTCCATCTCTCTTCCACCCCTCCAGCTCCCCTCCATCTCTCTTCCGTCCCTCCATCTCTCTTCCATCTCTCTTCCTTCCCTCCTTCTCCCCTCCATCTCACCTCCATCTCTCTCCCAACCCTCCATCTCTCTTCCATCCCTTCATCTCTCTTCCTTCCCTCCATCCCTTCATCTCTCTTCCTTCCCTCCATCTCCCCTCCATCTCTCTTCCACCTGTCCATCTCACCTCCATCTCTCTTTCATCCCTCCATCTCTCTTTCATCCCTCCATCTCTCTTCCACCCCTCCATCTCTCTTCCACCCCTCCAGCTCCCCTCCATCCCCCCAGCTCCCCTCCATCTCTCTTCCGTCCCTCCATCTCTCTTCCTTCCCTCCATCTCCCCTCCATCTCTCTTCCATCCCTCCATCTCTCTTCCACCCCTCCATCTTCCCTCCATCTCTCTTCCACCCCTCCATCTTCCCTTCATCTCTCTTCCATCCCTCCAGCTCCCTTCCATCTCTCTTCCTTCCCGCCATCTCTCTTCCTTCCCTCTTCTTTCCCTCCATCTCTCTTCCTTCCCTCTTCCTTCCCTCCATCTCTCTTCCTTCCCTCCATCTCTCTTCCATCCTTCCATCTCTATTCCATCTCTCTTCCATCCTTCCATCTCTCTTCCATCCTTCCATCTCTATTCCATCTCTCTTCCATCTCTATTC
Source organism: Oncorhynchus nerka (assembly GCF_034236695.1). NCBI lineage: Eukaryota > Metazoa > Chordata > Actinopteri > Salmoniformes > Salmonidae > Oncorhynchus > Oncorhynchus nerka. The sequence goes on along the minus strand of NC_088397.1, from coordinate 90,635,547 downwards.
CATCTCCCTTCCATCCTTCCATCTCTCTTCCATCTCCCCTCCATCTCTCTTCCATCCCTCCATCTCTCTTCCATCTCTCTTCTAGCCCTCCATCTCTCATCCATCCCCCATCTCTCTTCCACCTCTCCATTCATCTCTATTCCATCTTTCCTCCATCCCTCCATCTCCCCTCCATCTCTCTTCCATCCCTCCATCGCTCTTCCATCCCTCCATCTCTCTTCCGTCCCTCCTCCTTCCTCTTCCCCTCCATCTCTCTTCCGTCCCTCCTCCTTCCTCCTCCCCTCCATCTCTCTTCCGTCCCTCCTCCTTCCTCCTCCCCTCCATCTCTCTTCCGTCCCTCCTCCTTCCTCCTCCCCTCCATCTCTCTTCCGTCCCTCCTCCTTCCTCCTCCCCTCCATCTCTCTTCCGTCCCTCCTCCTTCCTCCTCCATCTCTCTTCCGTCCCTCCTCCTTCCTCCTCCCCTCCATCTCTCTTCCGTCCCTCCTCCTTCCATCTCTCTTCCATTCCTTCATGTCTTTTTAAAATGTATTTCACCTTTATTTAACCAGGTAGGCCAGTTGTGAACAAGTTCTCATTTACAACTGCGACCTGGCCAAGATAAAGCAAAGCAGTGCGACAAAAACAACAACACAGAGCTACACAAGGGATAAACAAACGTACAGTCAATAACACAATAGAAAATCTGTATACAGTGTGTGCAAATGAAGTAAGGAGGTAAGGCAATAAATAGGCCATAGTGGCGAAGTAATTACAATTTAGCAATTAACACTGGAGTG
>NC_088397.1:90604771-90629771 GCF_034236695.1 Oncorhynchus nerka | reverse complement strand
TAATATATATATATATATTTATATATATGACATTTGTAATGTCTTTAATGTTTTGAAACTTCTCTGTGTAATGTTTACTGTTCATTTTTATTGTTTATTTCACTTTGTCTACCTCACTTGCTTTGGCAATGTTAACACGTTTCCAATGCCAATAAAGCCCCTTGAATTGAATTGAGTGGAGATGGAGGAAGAACGTTGGAGAGAGGTAGAGAGGTAGAGAGAGAGAGGGAGAGAGCGTTGGAGAGAGGTAGAGAGAGAGAGGAAGAGAGAGAGAGAAAGAGAGAGAGAGAGGGAGAGAGAGAGAGAGAGGTAGAGAGAGAGAGACAGAGAGAGAGAGGTAGAGAGAGAGAGGAAGAGCGTTGGAGAGAGGTAGAGAGAGAGAGAGAGAGAGAGAGAGAGAGAGGGGAGATGTTGGGTGTTGGAATGACTCGATGACAAGCGGCACAAATCCTGTAATATGTGTGAATTCCAGACTTGATGGAATTGGCAAAGGACGGATATTCTATTTTTGAGGTCCATGGCTTTCCTCCTTTGGACAGTAATGACACAAGACTGTTGTTAAATAGCAGAACAGGATCCACACTATTCTATAGACTATAAATACCTGATCCTCTATGTCCTCTTCCATTCCAGAGACTGTGAGTAGCAGAGGAAAGGCATTTATCCCCTGTTTAGGGATTCTCTGCTTAATCTTTCCATCAGCAAACATTGCTAGAATCCTGGGCCCTTGGCTTGTAAATTATAGGCTACAGGCTGTGTGTCTGTATGTGTCTGTATGTGTCTGTATGTGTCTGTGTGTGTGTGTGTGTGTGTGTGTGTGTGTGTGTGTGTGTGTGTGTGTGTGTGTGTGTGTGTGTGTGTGTGTGTGTGTGTGTTTGTGTTGGACGTTGCCATGTGTACATCTCTGATCCCATTTTGCATTCTGACTCAGTTCTGACAACATATTCTCCCCCCTGTCTCCCCCTCCTCTCTCCCCCTATCTCCCCTGCCTCCCCCTCTCTCTCCCCTCGCTCCCCTCTCTCCCCCTCTTTCCCCTGTCTCCCCCTCTCTCTCCCTGTCTCTCCCCCTCTCTCTCCCTCGCTCCCCTCTCTCTCCCCCTCTTTCCCTGTCTCCCCCCTCTCTCCCCCCTGTCTCTCCCCCTCTCTCTCCCTCGCTCCCCTCTCTCTCCCCCTCTTTCCCCTGTCTCCCCCTCTCTCTCCCCTGTCTCTCCCCCTCTCTCTCCCTCGCTCCCCTCCCCCCTCTCTCTCTCTGAGGGTTGCTGAGCAGTTGAACATTATCTCCACCTCACACATGTCTGACCTAGTTTACACTTTGGGATGTATGTGACAATCAGGAGAAATGCCAGGTTCTATTTTGCATCACCCTCAGTTGGTTGGTAGGTTGGTATGGAAACAGAGATCGCTTCCCAAATGGCATCCTATTCCCTATGTAGTGAACTACTTTTGAAATTAGTTTTAAAAGGGAATATGATGGCATTTTAAATGGCATCCTATTCCCTATGTAGTGAACTACTTTTGAAATTAGTTTTAAAAGGGAATATGATGGCATTTGGAACGCAGACAGTCTCACCAGAGACAGAGTGATATCCTTCATCTGATGGAAAGGTGGGTGGAATCTCCCAGAGAGGAGTGAGGGTTAGAGGAGTGAGTGATATCCTTCATCTGATGGACAGGTGGGTGGAATCTCCCAGAGAGGAGTGAGGGTTAGAGGAGTGAAAGTCTGTGCCGAGGTTAGTGATAGGTCGGCTGGTCTGTAAGAGTAGGATAACTAAGTAAAGTTCAAAGGCTTTGCGCTCAAATCAAATAACCAAATATAAATACAGAGACACAAGGTCAGAGGGTGGAGACTTGAAATGTGTTGAGAAACACCCTAAAGTTAAACCATTCTCCACTGCAACTTCCAGTATAGGTGAAATAAAACCTGTCATTCCTCAAAGTTATGTAATAATTGCAGGTTTTAATTAATGTCAAAGTGTAATTTTCAAAAAATAACATACTATTCCACAAATGACCACAATTTTTGCTGAGACCAGAGGATAGTTTTATTCAAGGTTCATCCTTTCTCTCTTTAATCTGTTTGATCAAATCAAAACTTTTGAACACAGGCCTACCAACAACAACATAAAGAGTCTGTGGATTCATCTCTTCGTTGTAATTTGAAGATCTTTTGAGTTGCACCGAAATAGATGAGTTGCAAAGGAAGCTTCTAGAACATATGCCCTAGTTCCAGTTCCACACGTTGGTTTAGAATCACTGCAAGAAAAAAAAGAAGAAGAAAAAATGAAAAAGAAAAAGGAAGAAGAAAAAGAGAAGAAGAAAAAGAGAAGAAGAAAAAGAAGAAGAAGAAAAAGAGAAGAAGAAAAAAAGAAGAAGAAAAAGAGAAGAAGAAAAAAAGAAGAAAAAGAAAAAAAGAGAAGAAGAAAAAGAGAGGAAGAAAAAGAAAAGAAAAGAGAAGAAGAAAAAGAGAAGAAAAAAAAGAAGAAAAAAGAAGAAAAAGAAAAAGAAAGAAGAAAAAGAAAAAGAAGAAAAAGAAGAAAAAGAGAAGAAGAAAAAGAAAAGAAGAAGAAAAAAAGGAAGAAAAAGAAGAAGAAAAAGAGAGGAAGAAAAAGAGAAGAAGAAAAGAAAAAGAGAAGAAGAAAAAGGAAGAAAAAGAGAAGAAGAAAAAGAAAAAGAGAAGAAGAAAAAAGGAAGAAAAAGAGAAGAAGAAAAAGAGAGGAAGAAAAAGAGAGGAAGAAAAAGAGAAGAAGAAAAAGAGAGGAAGAAAAAGAGAACAAGCCCATAGAGTGGAGCAGAATAAAAAGTGATTGTCTTGCAACTTCTTCACTGTTCCATTTTCCCCTTTAATGTCAGACCTGCATAGTTTTGCTGGTTCTTTATGCTTTTTTTTGTGTAAATGTTTCACATACCTCTAGTCTGCAGTCTGTATCCCGCCCCCCATCTCATCTCTCATGGAACTGTGCTGCAATGTGAAATGTGTACGACCGGCTCGATTCAGTCTTATGTAGCAACATTTGAAGTGGTGTTTTTTTTAGATTGGATAAAAGTAAAGACTAGAGACTAGGAAATGGTGTATCATACACTGAATATATTTTGGTACACCTACTGGAGAGACTTTGTCTACACCCATTCAGCATCGTTCACACCCTCTTAAGCCTTAGCCCCACAAGTCTCTTTAAGGATTCACATGTGAGGCTATGTACTAAACAACCAAAGATGTCAAGACTAAACGCTGGTTTATACTACGGGTGTGTTTGTAAATTCAATCTGGAGTGCCAGAGTGTGCTCTGGGCATTCAGTAAACTCAGAGAGTTGTCAGATCCTAAATTCAGAGCACACTGGATGCTCTGGTCGTGGAGTAGGGTTGATCCGAGCATTCTGACCTCACAACAGCAGTCAAGCATTCAAGCTTACTGGCTAACATTAGCTAGCTTGCTAGCAACATCCAGACACAAATGAGAGAACAGCTCACTCTGACCATTTTAAATCGCCCTAGCAGAGCTGGTTAGGCTGTTTTCATGTTATCCAGAGCTTTGGTGACTGTAACTGTGCTGCTGGCAACAATTGAATTATGCTTTTTTGCCAACGTTAACTGACACCGGCCATATTCAATGGGTGTTGAGTGTTTGGAAATTCGTCAGTTATTCTGTGCTCTGGCACACTCAGACGAGACTGCTCTGAAATCGGAGTAGATAGCCAGACTGAATTTACGAACACACCTGAAATGGTTATTTGTATAGTGGAATCTTTTGTTAAGACATGTAGCTAGTTAACTAAACAGTGAACCAAAATCCTAACTCATGACGTTACTACCCTGCATGAATCTGCAGGTCGTTAACCAACCAGGTTCAATGTTAGCTATCTAACATTAGGCTATAACTAGCAATGCAAGTGGCTCTGAGATACAAATAATATTACTACACAGATCATACACGTAATGTTAGCTAGCGAGCCAGCCAATATTAGCTAGCTAGCTAACAGTACGCTTTAACTTGAAATAAACAACTTTTCAGACAAAATTAGAACTGTGTATTATCTGAAACTGTAGCTTACATTTTCATGGATGGACACTTCTTCTCTGTCACAGATGCCATGGTTTCCCTTAGTTTGAAGATGTAATCCGGAGATTACCTAGACATACTGACCAGCTCTTGTTATAGACAAAAGCGGGCTACATGGCAGACCAATCCAAACTCGTTTCTCGGCATGTCCAGCCCACTCATTATCTCAGCCAATCACAGCTAGCGGGAAGGTTCCAGTCTTTTTTGGTGGATAAACCAACTGGGCTTGTAATTTAACAAATGTATTTGTATTTACAGATGGCATACATGTTTGTTATTAAGGCACATGAAAGTTCATATGTTCCAGAAGGCATAAAAAGGTTTACGGTCAAATTGCTCTCCTGTGAAGTAGTGACGCACGACATAGCTTCCTGAAACGAGTCACAAATGTGCTCTCTCGCTTCCAGGTGTATGGTGAGCCATTGAACAGACAATACAGACAGAGAGAGAGGGTTCACTTGAGGAACAGACAATACAGACAGAGAGAGAGGGTTCACGTGAGGAACAGACAATACAGACATAGAGAGAGGGTTCATGTGAGGAACCGAGAACACAGACAGAGAGAGAGGGTTCATGTGAGGAACAGAGAACACAGACATAGAGAGAGGGTTCACGTGAGGAACAGAGGACACAGACAGAGAGAGAGGGTTCACGTGAGGAACTGAGGACACAGACATAGAGAGAGGGTTCACTTGGGGAACAGACAATACAGACAGAGAGAGAGGGTTCATGTGAGGAACAGACAATACAGACAGAGAGAGAGGGTTCATGTGAGGAACCGAGAACACAGACAGAGAGAGAGGGTTTCTTGAGGAACAGAGAACACAGACAGAGAGAGAGGGTTCACTTGAGGATCAGAGAACACAGACAGAGAGAGAGAGGGTTAACGTGAGGAACAGACAATACAGACAGAGAGAGAGAGTTCACGTGAGGAACAGAGAACACAGACAGAGAGAGAGGGTTCACTTGAGGAACAGAGAACACAGACATAGAGAGAGGGTTCACGTGAGGAACAGAGGACACAGACAGAGAGAGAGGGTTCACGTGAGGAACTGAGGACACAGACATAGAGAGAGGGTTCACTTGGGGAACAGACAATACAGACAGAGAGAGAGGGTTCATGTGAGGAACAGACAATACAGACAGAGAGAGAGGGTTCACGTGAGGAACAGACAATACAGACATAGAGAGAGGGTTCACGTGAGGAACAGACAATACAGACAGAGAGAGAGGGTTCACTTGAGGAACAGAGAACACAGACAGAGAGAGAGGGTTCATGTGAGGAACAGACAATACAGACAGAGAGAGAGGGTTCTCTTGAGGAACAGAGAACACAGACATAGAGAGAGGGTTCACGTGAGGAACAGAGGACAGAGAGAGAGGGGTTCGTGAGGAACAGACAATACAGACAGAGAGAGAGGGTTCTCTTGAGGAACAGAGAACACAGACAGAGAGAGAGGGTTCACTTGAGGAACAGACAATACAGACAGAGAGAGAGGGTTCACGTGAGGAACAGAGAACACAGCCATAGAGAGAGAGGGTTCACGTGAGGAACAGACAATACAGACATAGAGAGAGGGTTCACGTGAGGAACAGAGGACACAGACATAGAGAGAGGGTTCACGTGAGGAACTGAGGACACAGACATAGAGAGAGGGTTCACTTGGGGAACAGACAATACAGACAGAGAGAGAGGGTTCATGTGAGGAACAGAGAACACAGACAGAGAGAGAGGGTTCACTTGGGGAACAGACAATACAGACAGAGAGAGAGGGTTCACGTGAGGAACAGACAATACAGACATAGAGAGAGGGTTCACGTGAGGAACTGAGGACACAGCCATAGAGAGAGGGTTCACGTGAGGAACAGAGAACACAGACAGAGAGAGAGGGTTCTCTTGAGGAACAGAGAACACAGACATAGAGAGAGGGTTCACGTGAGGAACAGACAATACAGACAGAGAGAGAGGGTTCTCTTGAGGAGCAGAGAACACAGACAGAGAGAGAGGGTTCATGTGAGGAACAGACAATACAGACAGAGAGAGAGGGTTCACTTGAGGAACAGACAATACAGACAGAGAGAGAGGGTTCACGTGAGGAACAGAGAACACAGCCATAGAGAGAGAGGGTTCACGTGAGGAACAGACAATACAGACATAGAGAGAGGGTTCACGTGAGGAACAGAGAACACAGACAGAGAGAGAGGGTTCACTTGGGGAACAAATCAAATCAAATCAAATGTATTTATATAGCCCTTCGTACATCAGCTGATATCTCAAAGTGCTGTACAGAAACACCAGTCTAAAACCTCAAACAGCAAGCAATGCAGGTGTAGAAGTACGGTGGCTAGGAAAAACTCCCTAGAAAAGGCCAGAACCTAGGAAGAAACCTAGAGAGGAACCAGGCTATGTGGGGTGGCCAGTCCTCTTCTGGCTGTGCCGGGTAGAGATTATAACAGAACATGACCAAGATGTTCAAATGTTCATAAATGACCAGCATGGTCGAATAATAATAAGGCAGAACAGTTGAAACTGGAGCAGCAGCACAGTCAGGTGGACATCATGTCAGGGACATGGTCAAGGAGTCTGGATCCAGGTGGACTGGGGACAGGTCAGTCCTGGGGCATGGTCCTAGGGCAGGTCCTCCGAGAGAGAGAGAAAGAAAGAGAGAAGGAGAGAATTAGAGAACGCACACCTAGATTCACACAGGACACCGAATAGGACAGGAGAAGTACTCCAGATATAACAAACTGACCCTAGCCCCCCGACACATAAACTACTGCAGCATAAATACTGGAGGCTGAGACAGGAGGGGTCAGGAGACACTGTGGCCCCATCCGAGGACACCCCCGGACAGGGCCAAACAGGAAGGATATAACCCCACCCACTTTGCCAAAGCACAGCCCCCACACCACCAGAGGGATATCTTCAACCACCAACTTACCATCCTGAGACAAGCCCGAGTATAGCCCACAAAGATCTCCGCCACGGCACAACCCAAGGGGGGGGCGCCAACCCAGACAGGCTGACCACAACAGTGAATCAACCCACCCAGGTGACACACCCCCCCCAGGGATGGCATGAGAGAGCCCCAGTAAGCCAGTGACTCAGCCCCCGTAACAGGGTTAGAGGCAGAGAATCCCAGTGGAAAGAGGGGAACCGGCCAGGCAGAGACAGCAAGGGCGGTTCATTGCTCCAGAGCCTTTCCGTTCACCTTCCCACTCCTGGGCCAGACTACACTCAATCATATGACCCACTGAAGAGATGAGTCTTCAGTAAAGACTTAAAGGTTGAGACCGAGTTTGCGTCTCTGACATGGGTAGGCAGACCGTTCCATAAAAATGGAGCTCTATAGGAGAAAGCCCTGCCTCCAGCTGTTTGCTTAGAAATTCTAGGGACAATTAGGAGGCCTGCGTCTTGTGACCGTAGCGTACGTGTAGGTATATACGGCAGGACCAAATCAGAGAGATAGGTAGGAGCAAGCCCATGTAATGCTTTGTAGGTTAGCAGTAAAACCTTGAAATCAGCCCTTGCTTTGATTTAATATGATCAAATTTTTTGGTTCTAGTCAGGATTCTAGCAGCCGTATTTAGCACTAACTGAAGTTTATTTAGTGCTTTATCCGGGTAGCCGGAAAATAGAGCATTGCAGTAGTCTAACCTAGAAGTGACAAAAGCATGGATTAATTTTTCTGCATCATTTTTGGACAGAAAGTTTCTGATTTTTGCAATGTTACGTAGATGGAAAAAAGCTGTCCTCGAAATGGTCTTGATATGTTCTTCAAAAGAGAGATCAGGGTCCAGAGTAACGCCGAGGTCCTTCACAGTTTTATTTGAGACGACTGTACAACCATTAAGATTAATTGTCAGATTCAACAGAAGATCTCTTTGTTTCTTGGGACCTAGAACAAGCATCTCTGTTTTGTCCGAGTTTAATAGTAGAAAGTTTGCAGCCATCCACTTCCTTATGTCTGAAACACATGCTTCTAGCGAGGGCAATTTTGGGGCTTCACCATGTTTCATTGAAATGTACAGCTGTGTGTCATCCGCATAGCAGTGAAAGTTTACATTATGTTTTCGAATAACATCCCCAAGAGGTAAAATATATAGTGAAAACAATAGTGGTCCTAAAACAGAACCTTGAGGAACACCGAAATTTACAGTTGATTTGTCAGAGGACAAACCATTCACAGAGACAAACTGATATCTTTCCGACAGATAAGATCTAAACCAGGCCAGAACATGTCCGTGTAGACCAATTTGGGTTTCCAATCTCTCCAAAAGAATGTGGTGATCGATGGTATCAAAAGCAGCACTAAGGTCTAGGAGCACGAGGACAGATGCAGAGCCTCGGTCCGATGCCATTAAAATGTCATTTACCACCTTCACAAGTGCCGTCTCAGTGCTATGATGGGGTCTAAAACCAGACTGAAGCATTTCGTATACATTGTTTGTCTTCAGGAAGGCAGTGAGTTGCTGCGCAACAGCCCTCTCTAAAATTTTTGAGAGGAATGGAAGATCGATATAGGCCGATAGTTTTTTATATTTTCTGGGTCAAGGTTTGGCTTTTTCAAGAGAGGCTTTATTACTGCCACTTTTAGTGAGTTTGATACACATCCAGTGGATAGAGAGCCGTTTATTATGTTCAACATAGGAGGGCCAAGCACAGGAAGCAGCTCTTTCAGTAGTTTAGTTGGAATAGGGTCCAGTATGCAGCTTGAAGGTTTAGAGGCCATGATTATTTTCATCATTGTGTCAAGAGATATAGTACTAAAAGACTTGAGCGTCTCTCTTGATCCTAGGTCCTGGCAGAGTTGTGCAGACTCAGGACAACTGAGGTTTGGAGGAATACGCAGGTTTAAAGAGGAGTCCGTAATTTGCTTTCTAATAATCATAATCTTTTCCTCAAAGAAGTTCATGAATTTATCACTGCTAAAGTGAAAGTCATCTTCTCTTGGGGAATGCTGCTTTTTAGTTAGCTTTGCGACAGTATCAAAAAGGAATTTCGGATTGTTCTTATTTTCCTCAATTAAGTTAGAAAAATAGGATGATCGAGCAGCAGTAAGGGCTCTTCGGTACTGCACGGTACCGTCCTTCCAAGCTAGTCGGAAGACATCCAGTTTGGTGTGGCGCCATTTCCCTTCCAATTTTCTGGAAGCTTGCTTCAGAGCTCGGGTATTTTCTGTGTACCAGGGAGCTAGTTTCTTATGAGACATTTTTTTAGTTTTTAAACAGACAATACAGACAGAGAGAGAGGGTTCATGTGAGGAACAGACAATACAGACAGAGAGAGAGGGTTCATGTGAGGAACAGACAATACAGACAGAGAGAGAGGGTTCATGTGAGGAACAGACAATACAGACAGAGAGAGAGGGTTCATGTGAGGAACAGACAATACAGACAGAGAGAGAGGGTTCATGTGAGGAACAGACAATACAGACAGAGAGAGAGGGTTCATGTGGGAACAGACAATACAGACAGAGAGAGAGGGTTCATGTGAGGAACAGACAATACAGACAGAGAGAGAGGGTTCATGTGGGGAACAGACAATACAGACAGAGAGAGAGGGTTCATGTGAGGAACAGACAATACAGACAGAGAGAGAGGGTTCATGTGAGGAACAGACAATACAGACAGAGAGAGAGGGTTCATGTGAGGAACAGACAATACAGACAGAGAGAGAGGGTTCATGTGAGGAACAGACAATACAGACAGAGAGAGAGGGTTCATGTGGGGAACAGACAATACAGACAGAGAGAGAGGGTTCATGTGAGGAACAGACAATACAGACAGAGAGAGAGGGTTCACGTGAGGAACAGACAATACAGACAGAGAGAGAGGGTTCATGTGAGGAACAGACAATACAGACAGAGAGAGAGGGTTCACGTGAGGAACAGAGAACACAGCCATAGAGAGAGAGGGTTCACGTGAGGAACAGACAATACAGACAGAGAGAGAGGGTTCATGTGAGGAACAGACAATACAGACAGAGAGAGAGGGTTCATGTGAGGAACAGACAATACAGACAGAGAGAGAGGGTTCATGTGGGGAACAGACAATACAGACAGAGAGAGAGGGTTCATGTGAGGAACAGACAATACAGACAGAGAGAGAGGGTTCAGACAATACAGAGGAACAGAGAACACAGCCATAGAGAGAGAGGGTTCACGTGAGGAACAGACAATACAGACAGAGAGAGAGGGTTCACTTGGGAACAGACAATACAGCCAGACAGAGAGAGAGGGTTCACGACAGAGGAACAGACAAATACAGACAGAGAGAGAGGGTTCACTTGGGGAACAGACAATACAGACAGAGAGAGGGTTCACTTGAGGAACAGACAATACAGACAGAGAGAGAGGGTTCACTTGGGGAACAGACAATACAGACAGAGAGAGAGGGTTCACGTGAGGAACAGACAATACAGACAGAGAGAGAGGGTTCACTTGGGGAACAGACAATACAGACAGAGAGAGAGGGTTCACGTGAGGAACAGACAATACAGACAGAGAGAGAGGGTTCACGTGAGGAACAGACAATACAGACAGAGAGAGAGGGTTCACTTGGGGAACAGACAATACAGACAGAGAGAGAGGGTTCATGTGAGGAACAGACAATACAGACAGAGAGAGAGGGTTCATGTGAGGAACAGACAATACAGACAGAGAGAGAGGGTTCACGTGAGGAACAGACAATACAGACAGAGAGAGAGGGTTCACGTGAGGAACAGAGAACACAGCCATAGAGAGAGAGGGTTCACGTGAGGAACAGACAATACAGACAGAGAGAGAGGGTTCACGTGAGGAACAGACAATACAGACAGAGAGAGAGGGTTCACGTGAGGAACAGACAATACAGACAGAGAGAGAGGGTTCATGTGAGGAACAGACAATACAGACAGAGAGAGAGGGTTCACTTGGGGAACAGACAATACAGACAGAGAGAGAGGGTTCACTTGGGGAACAGACAATACAGACAGAGAGAGAGGGTTCACTTGGGGAACAGACAATACAGACAGAGAGAGAGGGTTCATGTGAGGAACAGACAATACAGACAGAGAGAGAGGGTTCACGTGAGGAACAGACAATACAGACAGAGAGAGAGGGTTCACGTGAGGAACAGACAATACAGACAGAGAGAGAGGGTTCACGTGAGGAACAGAGGTAGAGATGGTGGCACTGTTTCCAGAATATGTACGAATGTGTCGGCCTTGGAACAGAGAGAAGCCAAACACAGATAAAGTTAGACACAGATAAAGTTAGACACAGATAAAGTTAGACACAAAGTTAGACACAAAGTTAGACACAGATAAAGTTAGACACAAAGTTAGACACAAAGTTAGACAGATAAAGTTAGAGTCAGATAAAGTTAGACAGAAAGTTAGACACAGATAAAGTTAGACAGATGAAGTTAGACACAGATAAAGTTAGACACAGAGAAGACAGACAGAGAGATGGTAGGGTTGAGTGGGAGACGTAGAACAGAGGTAGGGATGGTGGCATTGTGACTGTACTGTGACTAAAAGCAGGAGACAGACAGAGAAGACAGACCCAGAGAAGGTTAGATACAGACTGCCTCACAGGCTGGAACAGAGGTAGAGTTGGCACTGTAGCCATCCTTTGAACAGACAGATAAGGGTCCAAAATGACAGCCTATTTCCTATGTATTGCACTCCTTTTGACCAGGGCCCATAGGAATCTGGTTTAAAGTAATATACTTTGTAGGGAATAGGGTGGTATTTGGGACACTGCCATGGAGAGAGTACACTTGAGGCAGGGAACAGAGGTATAGGGTGAAGGCAGGCAGGCACTGTACGTTGATACGGTGACTGTTTAGAGAATCACTAATGTGTTTATGCTCTGGCTGTCACTCTCCAACTGTCTGTTCATCCTGACTGCAAAACAACTATTTATTTATTTATGTATTTATTTAACTAGGCAAGTCAGTTAAAAGAACAATTTCTTATTTACGATGACGGCCTACCAAAAGGCAAAAGACCTCCTGCGGGGACGGGGATTACAAATATAGGACAAAACACACATCACGACAAGAGAGACACAACAACACTACATAAAGAGAGACCTAAAGACAACAACATAGCAAGGCAGCAACACATGGTACAAACATTATTGGGCACAGACAACAGGACAAAGGGCAAGAAGGTAGAGACAACAATACATCAAGCAAAGCAGCCACAACTGTCAGTAAGAGTGTCCATGTAAGGGTGTCCATGTAAGAGTGTCCATGATTGAGTCTTTGAATGAAGAGATGGAGATAAAACGGTCCAGTTTGAGTGTTTGTTGCAGCTCGTTCCAGTCGCTAGCTGCAGCGAACTGAAAAGAGGAGCAGACCAGGGATGTGTGTGTTTTGGGGACCTTTAACAGAAGGGTGACTGGTAGAACAGATGTGTTGTATGTGGAGGATGAGGGCTGCGGTAAGTATCTCAGATAAGGGGGAGTGAGGCCTAAGAGAGTTTTATAAATAAGCATCAACCAGTGGGCCTTGCGATGGGTATACAGAGATGACCAGTTTACAGAGGAGAATAGAGTGATGTGTCCTATAAGGAGCATTGGGGCCAAATTTGTTTGGCAGCTAGGGTGAAAGAGGAGCGATTACGATATTTTTATTTTTTTTATTTTTTTTATTGCACCTTTATTTAACCAGGTAGGCTAGTTGAGAACAGGTTCTCATTTGCAACTGCGACCTGGCCAAGATAAAGCATAGCAGTGTGAACAGACAACACAGAGTTACACATGGAATAAACAATTAACAAGTCAATAACACAGTAGAGAAAAAAGGAGAGTCTAGATTTAACCTTAGCCTACAGCTTTGATATGTGTTGAGAGAAGGACAGTGTACTGTCTAGCCATACTCCCAAGTACTTGTATTTTTTCCCCCTTTATTTAACTAGGCAAGTCAGTTAAGAACAAATTCTTATTTTCAATGACAGCCAAGGAACAGTGGGTTAACTGCCTGTTCAGGGGTAGAACAACAGATTTGTACCTTGTCAGCTCAGGGGATTGAACTTGCAACCTTCCGGTTACTAGTCCAACGCTCCAACCACTAGGCTACCCTGCTGCCCCCCTTAAGATAGTCAACTCACACCTCATATTATCTTAAGCTCTAAACCCTCAGAGGTAGCAATCACACCGGTGGGGAGAGGGGCATTCTTCTTACCAAACCACATGGTCTTTGTTTAGGAGGTGTTCAGAACAAGAATAAGGGCAGAGGAAGCTTGTTGGACACTAAGAAGGCTTAATTAATAGAACGTTTAACACAAAATCCCGGGAGTGGCCAGCTGAGTATAAGACTATCATCTTGCTTATAAATGGAAAAGAGAGCTTCCAACTGCCTGAGCTATGTTGTTGGTGTAAATTGAGAAGAGCGTGGGGCCTAGGATCTATCCTTGGGATACTCCCTTGGTGTAATGAACACAAGGGGAGACAGAGAGCTGGTTTCAAGCACAGGGCGCAGCAGGTTTTTATTGCAGCAGGTAGCTGGGTCCAGGGGCAGGCAGAAGGTCATACACAGGAGGAGGCAGGTAGCTGGGTCCAGGGGCAGGCAGAAGGTCATACACAGGAGGAGGCAGGTAGCTGGGTCCAGGGGCAGGCAGAAGGGCATACACAGGAGGAGGCAGGTAACTGGGTCCAGGGGCAGGCAGAAGGTCATACACAGGAGGAGGCAGGTAGCTGGGTCCAGGGGCAGGCAGAAGGTCATACACAGGAGGAGGCAGGTAGCTGGGTCCAGGGGCAGGCAGAAGGTCATACACAGGAGGAGGCAGGTAGCTGGGTCCAGGGGCAGGCAGAAGGTCCTCCTGTGTATGACCTTCTGCCTGCCCCGTTAGTGAGGCAGGCAAAACTATCCTACACAGGAGGAGTAAATCACGGGAATAACCAGAGGTCTGAAAGACGTGTGTCACAAAACAAACAATACCTCACAGTGATGAGGTGCAAAGAACTGAACTAAATAGTGTGTGATAATGACATACAGGTGTGTGAACAGGTGATTCGAATTCAGGTGATTGGTTTCTGGAGAGTGAGCTGCATTCAGGGGATCTAGGTGTTTGAGGGTGTGAGTTGGAAGCAGATGTTACACTTGGTGACAGGCTGTGGCTGAGACAGCAGGTGTTCTGACTTTTTACACTGCACTCTTTGAGAGAGGTAGTTAGCAAACCAGGCCAAAGACCCCTCAGAGACAACAATACTCCTTAGCCGGCCCACAAGAATAGAATGTTCTACCATATCAAAAGCTTTGGCCAAGTCAATAAAAATAGCAGCACAACATTGCTTAGAATCAATGGCAATGGTGGCATAATTTAGAACCTTTAAGGTTGTAGTGTCGTCCATAACCTGAGCAGAAACCAGATTGCATAACAGAGAGAACACTATAAACATCAAGAAAGCCAGTCAGTTGATTATTGACAAGTTTTTCCAACACTTTTGATAAACAGGGCAAAATAGAAACTGGCCTATAAACAGTTAGGATCAGCTTGATCTCCCCCTTTAAATAAAGGACGCACCGTGGCTGCCTTCTAATCAATGGGAACCTCCCCAGATAGGAGAGACAGGTTAAAAGGTCAGAGATAGGCTTGGTGTTGGTAGGGGCTATAACCTTAAAGATTAAAGGATCTAAACCATCTGACCCAGATGTTTTTTGGGGTCAAGTTTAATAAGGAGCTCCTTTAGCACCTCAGATTCAGTGACCGCCTGTAGGGAGAAACCTTGTAGCGGGGCAGGGGGAAAAGACGCATTAGAAGGGGTGGGAGATGAGGAAATGTTGGACGGGCAATGAGACATGGCTGAGTCAAATAGGAATCCTGTGGTGATTTAAGAACTCAGCCATGTGCTCCTTGTCAGTAACAACCACATCATCAACATTAAGGGACATTGGCAGCTGTGAGGAGGAGGGTTTATTCTCCAGATCTTCCAGAACTTCTTGGGGTTAAACCCACAGAGAGAGAACCGCTCCTTAAAGTTAGAATCTTTGGCCTTTCGGATAGCCTGAGTGCACTTATTTCTCATTTGCCTGATCCAGAGCCAGTCAGCCTCAGTGCACTTATTTCTCATTTGCCTGATCGAGAGCCAGTCAGCCTGAGTATGCGCGTGTCACGACTTCCGCCGAAGTCGGTCCCTCGCCTTGTTCGGGCAGCGTTCGGCGGTCGATGTCACCGGCCTTCTAGCCATCGCCGATCCACTTTTCATTTTCCATTTGTTTTGTCTTTGTCTTTCCCCCAATTACTTGTTCATTATTGAACCCTCTGTTCCCCCATGTTTGTTTGTGAGTAATTGTTTGTATGTTATACGGTCCGTTATGTGGGCTTGCTTTATTGTATTGTATTTTGTCTATTCGCCTGACTCCTCTACACAAGCTACACCCAGACCTCATTACAGCGTGTGCCAAGCCTTTCGCCAAATGGAATTCTTGATGTTGAGTGACTCTACATCAAGAATCATGAACCAGGGGCTGAACCTCTTTTTAATTCTCATTTTCTTTATGGGGGTGTCTTTGTTAACAAAATATCAAAAAAGAAAGTCAAATTGTTTTCTACAGAGGGGATCAAGCTGATTCTATACCAATTTACAGAAGCCGGGTCATGAAGAAAGGCTTGCTCATTAAAGTTTTTTAGTAAGCTTTTATGACAAATCAGGAAAGATTGTTTCAGTGAGCAGCCATTACGAACACAGGCTATAAAACAGTGATCACTCAGGTCGTTACAGAAATCACCATACTGATCAGATTATTTGTGAGGATAACGTCAATGAGAGAAGCCTTTTCTGGGTGTTTGGAGTCATAATTTATGGGATTGGTAATAATCTGAGAAAGATTTAGGGAGTCCCATTGCTTTTGGAATTGGTCAGGTGGTTTAAGCATGTCCCAGTTTAGGTTTAGGTCAAGTTTAATGCTTAAAACCAGCAGACTTGGTGGAAACAACTGAGCACTGAAGGTGTTTCTTGGTAAAGACTTCACCACCTTTGGAAGATCTGTTTTGCCTAAAAAGGTTATAACCAGAAAGGTTAACATCAGTGTTCAAAACCCTCTTTCTTAACCACGTCTCACTAATGACCAACACATCTGGATTGGGGCTGTGAACCCACACTTTCCAATTAACAATTTCAGTTAATAATCGTCTAGTGTTAACTTGCAGAAACCCCAGGCTTTTACGAGAGCAGAAATGAGTGAAACAGATAGAGCACAAGTCAGAATTAGGACTAGCAACAGTAGATGGGCCAGGGTGTACATGCACATTTCAAGATATCATCAGAAGTAATACAATCAGGGCACAGCAGAGGACAGGGAGAGCTCTTATGACATTTGAGTGTGCATCAGATGGCAACAAACTCATATTGTTCAGCAATTTCATCAGGTAACATGAATACAAAGCCGGGCGAGAGGTGGTTAGAATGGGATGGAAAGCCAAGAGTCTATGTAACCAATCAAGAGTCAGAGTCCCGAGTGTGGGAACAAACAGTCTGTCCCACGGTTCGGTAAACAACCAAGTTCATAGGGTAGTCAAGCACGGAGGGGACATGAGGCAAATAGCATAAATGACTTGGGGCTAGCCATTGTAAGTTCAAAGAGTTACTCGCCCCAACAAGATAACTTGAGAGTGTATCTCTATGAGTCCAGGAGGCTATAAAAGTCTGAGATTAAATCAACAAATAGGAGGCCTATACTAGTTAATTAAAGTGTTTCTGAGTAAGTAAATTATGTCCAAAAAGCACATTTTTGTTTTCATACATTTTTACTATATAAACAATTTGGACTTTGTGGCTATGGTAACTAGTGGAAACCATGGAGAACACAACGTGTATGCAGATGCAATGAAAAACACATTATCTAACTGGGGAGAGCTAGATAACATAACGTCACAAAGCATTATCTAACTGGGGATAACTAGCTAACATAACATCACAAAGCATTATCTAACTGGGGATAGCTAGCTAACATAACGTCACAAAGCATTATCTAACTGGGGATAACTAGCTAACATAACGTCACAAAGCATTATCTAACTGGGGATAACTAGCTAACATAACGTCACAAAGCATTATCTAACTGGGGATAACTAGCTAACATAATGTAGCGACCCGCACAGACAGCTGTGTGTTATGTGCTAGGCTAGGAGGTGGTTGTGTTGTACTGACCAGTACCCGGTGTTCGCGGGGTCCGACATGTCAATCAACCTGCTATCTGCCAATCACGGGAATGCCTGGAATGTTCTGATGCCGGGCATCCTGGTGGTTGGCGGAGTGGCGTGGAGGGGGGGTTGGGCATTGGAAGTTAAGACCAGGTTCAGCCTTTGTTCTCTCTCTCTTACGTCTGGGCTTCACAAGAGAAGGTCACGATTGGCTTGTGGGTTATCTGTCATCTATTTGGCGTGTGCTACGGCCCAAACAGTAGCCTGTGTAAAGTTGGTTCAATAAACCGTCAATTCGCAAACTCAAGCCTCTGTCTGGACAATTGTTCATTTATGATCTAGTCAGGTCATTACATTGGTGTCAGAAGTAAAAACGTTGATACAAGTTAGCCAGCTAGCTAGCTGACTTATGTGGCTAGCTACCGTAGGTGAGAACGGGGGATTGAAAATGCTTCGAGGAATCCGAAAGTGAAGGTGGAGGTAGGGGACGATTATGGCCAAGGAGGTGCGTGTGAATGGACGTCGGGGTTCTGTCTGAGGAGATCGCCAGGGCGTCGGAGCGCAGAGGCCGCTTGAGGGAGGACGTTAGAGTGATGGTGGCTGAAGCGGGCATGAGTGCTTCGTCGAGTGTATTTCGCGCGGATTCTGGTGGGCGGACCGAAGTGGCGACGTCGACGCGGCGTGACGAGGAATCTGGGGCTCAGGATGTAAACAAACATGGCGGCGCCCAGTTCCCGGCTGCGTCCGTATCTGTTAAGACCCCAAAGTATTCCGGTAAGGCGGATTGGGAAGCTTTTCATGCTCAGTTTGAACTGTTAGCTCATTTTAGGGGGTGGTCGGATGAAGAAAGAGAACTGCAGTTGGCTTTATGCCTCACGGATGAAGCTCTGTCCTGTTTGATATTGATTAGCCCCGAGGACAGGCATGATTATGGTGCTCTAGTGGGAGCACTGAGGAGGCGCTATGGACAGTGTGTACAGCCCGGGCTACTGCGCTCCGAACTGAGGAATAGACGCAGGCAGCCTGGAGAGCCTCTACGGGTGCTAGCTAATGACATTGAGAGCCTCTCTCGGCGGGCATATGCTCACATGCCCCCCTCCGTGCAGAGCGAGCTAGCACGGGACCAGTTCATACAGGCGCTCTCCCCTACGGAGCTGCGCATACAGACCCAGCTGGCTCATCCTGAGTCATTGCAGACAGCCTTGGAGATGGCTTTGGAGAGGGAGCTGGTGTGGGCTGGGGCTTCAGCTGGGGCTTTGGTGGGGGTGCAGGGAGACACACCCTCTGTGCGAGCTGGGGGCAGAGCAGCCCGGAGCCGGAAAAAGCCTGCTTGGGTGGCCGAAATGACAGAACTCATTCGGGCTGTGTCGCTACAGGCGGCACGAAACACAAGCCCTGGTCCCAGGGTCTGCTGGGGTTGTGGCCAGCCAGGCCATCTGCGCCGAGATTGCCCCATGTCCCCCAGAGCTCAGGGAAACGGCTCGGGGTCCGCATAGACCGGGTAGTGCGGACCCCTGGCTTTCTATCCCAACCACCATCATCTTCAGGAGGAGCCTACCGGCACAGACGGGGAAGCAAGGCTCCACTTCCCCCAGAAGCAGACGAGGGCAAGCGGAGGGAGCCTGTTGTTGTGGTGGGCCGGACCTGTGTTGGGGACTTTTGTCATGTCCCTGTCACGGTGGAGGGGGTGCCCTGCTCCGCCCTGGTGGACACTGGGTCCACAGTAACCCTGGTGAGGCCAGATATTGTGCCAGGTTGGACTCAGTGTGAGCCTACAACTGTGCAGCTCCGCACAGTCACAGGTGAGCTGGCACCCATGAAAGGGAAGGGAATAATGACTCTGACAGTAGGGGGCAGGACTGTGCGTCATCCTGTGTGGGTGGCGGCTGTGCAGGACCCTTGTATCCTGGGGTTGGACTTTCTTAGGAGCACAGGCTGCCAGTTAGACCTAAATAGGGGCACACTGAGCTTCCAGGGAGGGACGGAAGTCACCATGGCCCCCCCTAATGTCACATTCACTCAACCCAACAAACCCTTTACTCCAACAGTTAAAGCAGCAGAGACTCATGGCTGCGCCCCCTCCCCCACAGCTGTGTGTGACTTTTCCCCAGTCCCCCTGTCACCTACGGCGGTGTGTTACATTCCCCCAGCTACCTCCATGACACAGCCCTCTGTGAGCCCGGGCCGCACCCCCAGCCCAGCTACCCCAGATGGGAGAGGAGAGGACACTGTCTGCAGTGAGGGAGATATGGGGAGGAACTGTGTTGGTCTTGACCCTGAGCAGCAGGAACGGTTGTGGCAGTTGCTGTTTGAATTCAGAGACAGCTTTGCGTTGAGTGAGGAAGAGGTGGGTCAGACTCTTCTGGTGCAGCATGAGATCGACACAGGTGATGCTCGACCCATCAAGATGCGTCCCCGCCGTATCCCGCTGGCACGCCAGGAGGCGGCAGACAAGGCTGTGTTGGAGATGCAGCGGGCAGGCTTCATTGAGCCCTCAGACAGCCCCTGGGCGCGCCAGTCGTCATGGTTCCGAAGAAGGGGGCAAGCTGAGGTTCTGTGCGGACTACAGGCGGCTGAATGAGGTAACCAGGAAGGACTCATACCCCATACCACGTATCGATGAGTCGCTGGACCTGGTTAGGGGTCCTCCTGGTTCTCCTCACTAGACCTCCGCAGTGGCTACTGGCAGGTGCCCCTCTCCCCAGAGGCCAGAGCCAAAACTGCGTTCTCCACTAACAGAGGACACTGGCAGTTCAAGGTCCTGTGCTTTGGCCTGTGCAACGCTCCAGCTACTTTTGAGCGTTTGATGGACAGGGTGCTGGATGGCATCCCCCGACAGCAGTGTCTGGTATACCTCGATGACATCCTGGCCCATGGCAGCTCCTTCCAGTCAGCCCTGGGGGCGCTACGGCGTGTGCTGGAGAGGGTGGCTGCCGCAGGTCTGAAGCTCCACCCCGAGAAGTGCCACTTCATGAGGAGAGAGGTGTCCTTCTTGGGCCACCGAGTGGGGAAGGAGGATCAGCACCATGGAGGACAAGGTAGGGGCTGTCAGAGACTGGCCCACCCCCACCGACCAGCGTCAGCTGAAGAGCTTCCTGGGCCTGGCCTCGTACTACAGGAGGTTTGTACGGGGCTTCTCAGCGTTGCTGCTCCACTGAACCGCCTGCTGCCGAAGGACAAGGCTTTCACTTGGACAGTGGAGTGTGAGGAGGCGTTCAACACCCTCAAACGTGCACTGATCGAGGCCCCGTGCTCGCCCCCTGACCTCACCTTGCCCTTTATCCTGGACACAGACGCGAGCAATGTGGGCATGGGTGGGGTGCTGGCCCAGGTGGGGCCAGAGGGGAGAGAGTGGTGGCGTACTTCAGCAAAACATTTGACAAACATGAGCGCCGCTACTGTGTCACCCGGCGGGAGCTCTTGGCTGTTGTGGCTTCCGTCAAACACTTCAAGTACTACCTGGGTGGTCTGCCCTTTACTGTAAGGACTGACCACTCTGCTCTCCAGTGGCTCATGTCTTTCAGAGAGCCAGAGGGGCAGGTGGCACGCTGGTTGGAGGAGCTTCAGCCGTATGACTTCACGGTGGTGCACAGGGCAGGGGCACGCCACTCCAACGCCGACGCCATGTCCCGTCGGCCCTGTACTGCAGACGGCTGCCGCCACTGTGAACGGAGAGAGGGACGGGAGAGAGAGCTGCGGGCAGAGGAGGGTGTCTGTGCCACAGTGTGTCGGGCGGCGGGCCTGTCTGCTGTGAGCTGCAGACTGTCGACGTGGCTAAATGGCGGCAGCAGCAGGGACGGGACACAGACCTACAGCCAGTGCTACAGTGGGTAGAGGCGCAGGTGAGGCCACCATGGGAAGAGGTGACAGCGCTCTCACTCGCGACCAAAGGGTTGTGGTCGAAGTTTGAGAGACTGCGGCTGGCTGATGGCGTGCTACAGCGGGCATGGAAGGAGTCAGCTACGGGAGAGGAGAGGTGGCAGGTGGTGGTCCCAAAAGCATTGCGGGAGGCTGTGCTCCAGAGTACTCATGGGGGGGTGGGGACTGGACACTTTGGGGTCACAAAAACACTGCGCCGTCTCCGTCAGGGCTTCTACTGGGGGCAGCACAAGAGGGATGTGGAGGACTTTTGTCGCCGCTGTGACAACTGCACAGCGAGAAAGGGCCCCCCAGGCCGCTCTCATGCTCAGCTCCAACAGTTCCCAGTGGGGGCTCCCATGGAGAGGGTGGGAGTGGATGTAGTTGGGCCGTTCCCCACCACAGACAGTGGAAACCGCTGGGTGCTCACGGCCATGGACTATTTCACAAAATGGCCCGAGGCCTATGCTCTGCCTGACCAGGAGGCAGAGACCATCGTCGACGCCCTGACAGCGGGGATGTTCAGCAGGTTTGGAGCTGCAGAGTCCATCCACAGCGACCAAGGCAGAAACTTTGAGTCCCGTGTGTTCGCCACCATGTGTGAGAGGCTGGGTATGCACAAGACCCGCACTACTCCTCTCCATCCTCAAAGTGATGGCCTTGTGGAGCGCTTCAACAAAACGCTTGGACAGCAGCTGGCCATCGTCTCTTCCAAACACCAGCGTGACTGGGACAAGCACCTGCCTATGGTCCTCATGGCATGCCGCTCCGCTGTCCAAGACTCCACCTCCTGCACGCCTGCCCTCCTCATGCTGGGGAGAGATCCGCACCCCTGCGGAGATGGCGTTTGGTCGGCCCCTGGATAGCCCTCATGTTCCTCCGGGGCCGGAGTATGCCCGGAGACTCCAGGACCGCCTGGAGACAGCCCACACCTTCGCCAGAGAGCAGCTGGTGAATGCAGGTGTGAGGCAGAAAAGGAACTATGACGTGCACACCGGGGAAGGCACTTTGTGGCTGGGGAGCTGGTCTGGGTCTACAGCCCCCTAAGGAAAAAGGCAGATGCCCCAAGTTGGACAGTCACTGGGTGGGACCCTGCAGTGTCCTGGAGAGGGTAGGGAGGTTGTGTACCGGGTGCAGCTTCCTCCCAGGGGAGAAAGGTGGCACTGCACCGGGACAGGTTAGCCCCATACAGAGGGGCCTCTTCTCCCCAAACCCCAGGAACCCCCACAATTCCCCTCTCTGGCAATGACATTCTCCAGGCACCCACCCTCAGGTGCCGCAGACAAGGCTCCAGACAGCCCACTCCCCCGGTCTCCCCCTGTGTCACCGCGTGGTTCCCCAGAACCACGGACTGTATTACCCGTTCCGCTTCCTTGTCCCCCATATCCCTGCCTTCATCCCCTGGTTCCCAGAGGGGCACTCTGCGACCATCACGGCCACGCAGGCAAAGGAGACCTCCGGGTCGCTTCAGAGACTTTGTTTGTTCCCTCGGGGACGAGGGACTTTGTGGTGGGGGGGCTGTGTAGCGACCCGCACAGACAGCTGTGTGTTATGTGCTAGGCTAGGAGGTGGTTGTGTTGTACTGACCAGTACCCGGTGTTCGCGGGGTCCGACATGTCAATCAACCTGCTATCTGCCAATCACGGGAATGCCTGGAATGTTCTGATGCCGGGCATCCTGGTGGTTGGCGGAGTGGCGTGGAGGGGGGGTTGGGCATTGGAAGTTAAGACCAGGTTCAGCCTTTGTTCTCTCTCTCTTACGTCTGGGCTTCACAAGAGAAGGTCACGATTGGCTTGTGGGTTATCTGTCATCTATTTGGCGTGTGCTACGGCCCAAACAGTAGCCTGTGTAAAGTTGGTTCAATAAACCGTCAATTCGCAAACTCAAGCCTCTGTCTGGACAATTGTTCATTTATGATCTAGTCAGGTCATTACAATAACGTCACAAAGCATTATCTAACTGGGGATAACTAGCTAACATAACATCACAAAGCATTATCTAACTGGGGATAGCTAGCTAACATAACGTCACAAAGCATTATCTAACTGGGGATAGCTAGCTAACATAATGTCACAAAGCATTATCTAACTGGGGAGAGCTAGCTAACATAACATCACAAAGCATTATCTAACTGGGGATAGCTAGCTAACATAACGTCACAAAGCATTATCTAACTGGGGATAGCTAGCTAACATAATGTCACAAAGCATTATCTAACTGGGGAGAGCTAGATAACATAATGTCACAAAGCATTATCTAACTGGGGAGAGCTAGCTAACATACCGCCACAAAGCATTATCTAACTGGGGATAGCTAGCTAACATAATGTCAGAAAGCATTATCTAACTGGGGAGAGCTAGCTAACATAATGTCACAAAGCATTATCTAACTGGGGATAGCTAGCTAACATAATGTCACAAAGCATTATCTAACTGGGGATAGCTAGCTAACATAATGTCACAAAGCATTATCTACCTGGGGAGAGCTAGCTAACATAATGCCACAAAGCATTATCTAACTGGGGAGAGCTAGATAACATAATGTCACAAAGCATTATCTAACTGGGGATAGCTAGCTAACATAATGTCACAAAGCATTATCTAACTGGGGAGAGCTAGCTAACATAATGTCACATAGCATTATCTAACTGGGGATAGCTAGCTAACATAATGTCACAAAGCATTATCTAACTGGGGATAGCCAGATAACTTTCATTCTGAAATAACTTCAAATGTACAGAGTTAGTCAGATATTAGGTATGGGAGCTAACTAGCTAGAAGGCTAGTGGTTGGCTATAGCTAGCAGTTTAGTTGCTTATCAAAGTTACACTACATGACCAAAAGTATGTGGACACCTGCTCGTTGAACATCTCATTACAAAATCATTGGCATTAATATGGAGTTGGTCCCCCTAATTTGCTGCTATAAAAGCCTAAATTCTTCTGGGGAGGCTTTACACTAGATGATGGAACATTGTTGCGGGGACTTGCTTGCATTCAGCCACAAGAACATTATTGAGGTTGGGCACTGATGGTGGCAAGCTTTACACCACTCCAGTCCACGCTTGGAATTGCGTATGGTGATCTTAGGCTTGTGTGCGGCTGCTCGGCCATGGAAACCCATTTCATGAAGCTCCAGTCAAACAGTTCTTGTGCTGGCATTGCTTCCAGAGTCAGTTTGGAACTCGGTAGTGAGTGTTGCAACCGAGACACTTTTTACGCGCTTCAGCACTTGTCGGTCCCGTTCTATGAGCTTGTGTGGCCTACCACTTTGCGGTTGAGCCGGTGTTGCTCCTAGATGTTTCCACTTCAAAATAACAGTACTTACAGTTGACCGGAGCAGCTCTAGCAGGGCAGAAATGATAGGAACTGACTGTTTGGAAAGGTGGTATCCTTTGATGGTGCCACGTTGAACATCACTGAGCTCTTCAGTATGAGCCATTCTACTGACAATGTTTGTCTATGGAGATTGCATGGCTGTGTGCTCAATTTTATACACCTGTCAGCAACGGGTGTGGCTGAAATAGCCGAAGCCACTAATTCGAAGGGGTGTCCACATACTGTTGTATATATAGTGTAGATAACTACTTAATTTGACCAAAAAAATCTACCAAACTATTTCTCAATGTTTAATTATTTGATCATGCTTTGTGATACAAAGACATCTTTGTGGTTTTATGCTTTTTCAGTCCACACAAGATGTTGCCCTGTCAACAGTAAAACCGGATAAAAAATATGGGGCGAAATAAAATGTCCCTTTTGTCCTACCAGATCCACAATGAGAATGTTCGAGCTAGTATATCCCTTTGTCCTTCGACTCTTGTTGACTTTTTCCACATTTTGTTACGTTATAGCCTTAAAATTAAAAATGTATAAAATGTGCTTTTTTCCTTCATCAATCTGCACACAATACCCCATAATGACAAAGTGAAAGCAGGCCTTTTGAAACCTA